>NC_138775.1:35769983-35934922 GCF_965119305.1 Pelophylax lessonae
ACAATTCTATTCCAGAGCCCCTTGACCTTCCTTCACTTAAATGACATATGCTTTAGATTTGGAATAAGAGCCCCGTACTTCAAGCAACAAGAGTTACAGTCACCTTTCTATTCTGAATATTTGGCTGCAGAAATAATGCCTCTATTACTATGACTCTACTATTAGATATACTTCTCCAGGTCAGTTCCCAATATCTTGATAAACTTTTTATATTCATTTCTAATAATTCCTCCTTGGTATCTATTTTCTTGAAAATTTTTAATCCACTTCCTGTTATATGCCTCTTTTACTTTTTGGCGTAGAAAGCTATGACTTAAAGTTATTTATTAGGTCATAAATGACATATAGGTCATTTTGGGGGTGTGGCAGGAGCCCGGGCTGAGGCTGCCATTACTCCTCTACCCATGGGTCTGCTGTTTGATGTGCGGCATATGGATTCCTCTTTCGTTCATATAGGACCCTAATAGGAAGTTCTTTCCTAAATAGCTTTTTGTCTGGGAGTTTCTCAAATACTAGACATCTATATTGACCACCATTGTAAAAGTATCAAGTCTAGATGGAAGACAGCACTGGACTGGTAACGCTGGAGGCTGCCTAGCAGAAGGTTTCTATGTAGAGGGTAAAGAGGGAATCACTTTCAATGGGTTACACCCCAATTTTAAGTAGTAGACTCTATTGGGGTCTAGGGCTGCTACCTTTCTGATAATGACAATGGGGCCGTTACTGCAGGGAACACTTGGGTGATTGGAGAAGAGCACCCTGTGCTCAAAAATAATGTTTGATTTTAAGATTTTTATAGTTGTTTATTGAAGATATGAGTATACAAGTGGAGCTCCACTAGTATACTTTTATCTTCAATAAATAACTATAAAAATGATCCAGTTTGAAGTTTTTCTGAGCACCAGGCGCTCCTCTCCAATCACCCATGTGCACCATTGTAAGAGGGCACTTTTACCCTGACTAGTACCTAAAGGGGGAACTACATTAGCCATCAATGTAAGCAGGCCCTTTTCCTATTGACTGCTGATGTAGAGGTGCACTTCTACACTAACCACCATTGTAAGCGGTGCTTCCTTGACTACCAATTTAAGGAAACCCTTCTTCATTGATCACAAATGTAAGGAGACATGCCTTCACTGACCAGAAATGTAAGGGGCAGTTCTCCACTGACCATTCATTTAAGGCAGTAGTACTTTGACAATCAATGTATGATGATGTCAAAGGCACCATTAAACAGTGAAGGAAGGGTGCCATAGTAATGTCCCAGCAGGGGCAGGCCTACGACACCCTGCACATGGAGGATCTCCATTGTCTTCCTGGTTGAGTGACGTGAGGCTTTATTCAATCCAGAAAACTGAGGACATGCTGCGGTGAAAGCAGAGTACTGCAAGGGACATCTCCAAACTAAAGATAAGTAAGACAACCTGATTTTTTTGTATAAAAACTAACCAGGGTGAAAAATTTTATTGCAGAATGAATAGCTTTGCCACCGTGTCAAAGGCAGTGGAAAATCAACAGATCTACTGGCAGCATCAGCATGTAATAAACAATGTTTCCGGGAGAACAAAAACTGTTGTGTCAATCCTATTGTCAGTCTGTATCATGAATGCAACTTTTGTGCCATATTTGCCCATAGGTCCACTTTGACAATCTCTATTGAACCACATCCCACATTTTAAAATTGCCTAATATCCAGATTTTCCCCCCAATTGATTTAGAAAGAACAAAAAGAAACGTCTGGAAACTCTGTTCTAAACTGGGTTCATTTTACTAGGAATCCTCGCTGGGCACAATTTAGGAAATTCTATATTTGGAATGCGGTGTGAAATCTTCCACTATGCTGTAAATATGTATTCAGGATTGAACACCCTAATTACTCTGAGCATTTCACATGAAATTACTTTGTAGCAAACCTGAGAGTTCCGACTGGGAATTTGCACTGTTATTTTCTCCTGCAGGCAAAGTAAAACCTCAAGGGCAGCCGACAACCTCAAAATGTCATGAATTAACCATTGGGCTGCTGTATCTGGCTAGGAACTAAGCTAGTTTTCATATTCATATTTATTAAAAAAATGGAAAAATCTGCTATATTTTTGTACTCCATTTTTAACATCGTAAAAGGAAAGCATGGTGACTAGGAATGGGCTCAGGTTTGTCCGTGATCCCAACTGTCCGAACCTGCCAGGAAGCTGACACTACACACGGGACATTTCCTGGTCCGCAGCTGCACAGATTGGGAAATGTCTCACTGCCTGTGATTAGCCGTGTGTAGTGTCGGCTTCCAGGCAGGATCGGGCAGATGGAATTCCGAACACACCCAAGCCCATCTCTAATGGCGACCCATTTGGCAAAATAACAGAAACTCCTAGCATTATATTAATATAAGGGCCTGTGTCGATGGGCTTTGAGTTTGTTTGGATGCTATCATGAGTTGGACATCAGTTTGAGATGCTTCTGAGATAATTGTAGAATTCATTGACAGGTGTGTGTGACCAGCAGTTGACCTTCCTTGACCTGCTTCAAGTGGTATCTGCATTCCTTTAGGCTTGTATGGAAGTGCAAAACCTGAACAGAACAAAAGCCAACCTACACAGGCTCAAGAACCTTATAAGAAGGGACATCACCCTTTTGAAACTCCTATAATAAATGTTTAAAGCTAAAGGCCCGTACACACGATAAGAAAATCTGTAGGGAAAATTTGTCCGACGACCGATCCGCCGATTTTCGGATTGTTAGTATGGTGCTTTCAACAGCCAACTCCGACTTTTCGGCTGACAAAATCCTGATGTGCAGGCTATAAAATTTTTGTCGTCCGTAATACAATGTCCAATTTTCATCTCATTAGTACAGATTTCGACGGAAAAAAAAATCTTAAGAGCAAGACTAGGCATGCTCAGAGACGAAAGAACACATACAAAGCAATCCAACACATGACATCACTTCTGAAGTAGAATTCTGTCGTACGGGAAAATTCGTATGAAAATAACCTCTTCACTTTCCACATCAGACTAGCATGCCACAAAAAACGGACGACAGATCGTTCGATAATCTGATCGTGTGTATGGGGCTTTAGTCTTAGTGCCCTCTATCCTGGGTGCCCTCCTTCCCTCGATAATTAAAGTGCACCTGTTTTCAGACTATGGACATTAAACTATTTTACATATGCTTATCAATACCTTAGTAATTTGATGTAAGATTTGGAGCTTCACCAGTAGAGCTTCAACGCCTAATTTCCATTCTACCTAGGCTTGTGTCAGCTTTTCGCTCTAAAAAGTACATGAGTACCTAAGTCGCACGCTTTTGCCCCAAAAGACTTTTATAATGGGAGCAGCTGGAAAAACTTGCAAAAACAAGTCTAATGCACGTTTTTCATGCATTGTCTTGCCTTGTAACCACTGTTACATTAGATAAGAAAAATGCTCAAGCCTGAAAATCATGCCAAAATCCCTAAAAAAAAAGGCTTATATAAGTCGACCAAAGATGCTCTGCTCGAGTGTAAATGGAGACTAAAAGGGCTTTAAAACAAGCTCTTCCTGACCTCACTAGCTGTTTTTAATGTAAAGTTATTTATTCTTAAAGATCCTCAAAGATCACAGCAAAGACTCAAAGATATCTTTCTAGCTCAGAAACACCTGCTGTGTGTTCTTATTAGAGCGCTGGCAAGCCGGCAAGATTCTGTTCTCATAGGCAAAAAAACCCCTAAGATTTCAGTTTCTATTTTGTAAACATTTCTCTACATTGCCTATAGATACAGAGATAATTCTGGGCTTACTGCTTGTAAAAGTACTTTAGGCCCCTTTCACACTTGTGCGACTTGTCCTGCGAATTGGGACTGCAAAGTCACATGACAAGTCGTACTCCAAGATTTCCAAAGAGTGCCATTCATATCTGTGCGACATCAAGTCGCAACGGCTTCAAAGTAGTCCCTGCACCACTACTTTGGGCCGATTTTAATGCGTTTTGAGGTCCATAGACATAGGCATTGCTTCAAGTTCAGTCAAAATCACTGCAAAAAATTGCGCCAAAATTGCAGTAAAATCGCGTGACTTTTAGGTCACGAGTATGAAAGGGGCCTTAGTGTGCTTGATCAAGGTGCAGGTTTACTTTAAGGATCTAATATTGAATCAGTCTTGGGGATTAAAAAGGCTGGGTCCACATATGTGCGAATTATATGCGAGTTTCTCTGCATCCAATTTGCATGACATGTGAGTGTGACCGGCTCTCAATGGAGCCGGTTCACACAGGTCCATGGCGATGGGGGAGCAGATTGGTCTGGTTCAGGTGTGAATTCAGGCAAAAATTTGGACCTGAATCGCATTTGACCTATTGAACAGATGCACACCGGACCCCAGGCACGAACCCAGCCTTACCTTTTTCCTCAGTCTTACGGCACCTGGGAATTTTTAATTTTTTTTGGATAGACTTCATGAGGAACACGATACATGTACCTTAGCCCTCTTATCTTAGTAAAAAGCCTTAGGCCCCTTTCACACATGGAGTCCGTTCAGATCCGCCTGTCGATTTTTTTGGTGGATCTGAACGGACGCCCCATGCATCTCTATGGGGCATCGGATGTCAGCGTATACGCGCAGGAGCCACAATTGCGACACAGCGCTGCAGTACGCATGGATGTGACGTCACACTGCAATATCTCCTAAACAGTGCGCGTTTTTAAGATATTCACTGTACCTAGGGTAAGCCTTGTTATAGGATTACCTGCAGGTAAAAGATAAAAAGTGGAGTTTACTACCGCCTTAATACAAAGGTTTCTAATGATCGTCAGCTCCATCTAGTGGCCATAATGCAGTATTTTTTTTTATGAAATCTCAAATCTCAATCAGGAAAAATTTAGTATTATTAGTTGTGTTGAAAATATTTGGTGCATTGATGCATCACAATTCAGCCTTGCTCGATTCTGCATCGATGCAGAGATCAGCTGAATCGTGATTGCTCGTGATGTCAACCCTGCTCCCTCCCTTGTCACGTTCATCCTAATGGTGGCTTAGCAGACACTCAAACCAGGCCATAGTTGCCAACATTTGAAAAAAATTTCCAGGGACACTTTGCAGCACAGCTATCAATTACTTACCACACCCACTTCCTTGAAGCTCCACCCACTCTGCATAATTAATCTCCTCCTACTTATCATCAGAATATAGGATCTACTCAATAAAGAGAGAATTACAGGAAATTGAAAAGGGAATTTCAAACTTAAGGCCAAAGTAGCAGAGTTGGAATAATTTTCCCATTCAGCTTCACTACTTCTGCCCAAAGTTTAAAATTCTCATCACAATTCCCTACAATTCTTAAGTGTCAAATGTGCTCAGGTTTGACCATAAAAAAAATGTAATATGTAAATATAAATAAAGTGCAAGGTGTAAATAAGTATAATAAAACCGAATTATACTATGTGGTATAATTAGGTTTCATTTTATTTATTTACACCTTGCACTTTATTTATATTTACATATTACATTTTTTGTATGGTCACACCTGAGCACATTTGACACTTTATTCACATGTCATGTAACCAGATATTTTTGCACATAAGATTGTTGCTTTCATCCTACCTACCTTCATGTCTGTGAATTTGTCTTCACTCTCCAGGGGTCCTTCTCTGCTCTGCAGTGGCGGCCGGCACTGGCGAGGGACTGCCGAGAACGAATGCCTTTGATTTAAAAATGGCACCAGGTGGCACCATTATGTAACTGCGCATGCGCCTGGCCTTAGTTTGTACGAGCTTTCTCCGAGCCCGGCAGGCGTCAGAATGGCGCATGCGCAGTTACGATGTCGGCCCGCAATCTTTTTTTTGTTTACAGGCACCGCCTGCCCGTAACGGGCATTTACGGGCAGCTCGATAAACGGGCGCTTGCCGGGTTAAGATAAATTACCCGGGACAGGCTCCTATTTGCCGGGACTGTCCCGGAAAAAATGGGATAGTTGGCAAGTATGCCAGGCCACCTTTGTGTTTCCACCTTCCACAAAACCCCTTCAGTCCATGAGGAGCCATGCTGTGTGCACATGTTGGCGGGGACATGAAGGGCCGGGCTGGAGGCGGCTTGGCCTGTCTGTGCTGGTACTGCTGCTGATGAAAGTGATGGCAGCCAGGCTTGTGGAGCACCGAGCTCTGGGGAGGAGAGCAGAGCCAACAGTACTTTGGTCTCGGGAGGGTTGGGGCGGCCGCAGCATTCCCAGCCGGAGGTGTGACGGTGGAGGAGGATGATGAGGCTGAGCTGGAGGAGAGCCAACAGAGCGGCAGAACCAGGTGAGGGGGCCACGGGCAGGACACAGAGGGGACTGAACCTGTCACCATTTAATACTGTTCCAGCTGCCACCCCCGCTCATTACCGTAGTCCTCCCCTGCCCAGTGTCACCACGGACCAACTCCCATCCTTATCGACCAGCATCTACACAGTCCTCTGCCCCCCCCCCCACGCACCTCTTCGCAGCATGCAGATATGACAATAAAAATGGTGTGCAGTGCTTTGCGGTGATAAATGTATAATAGAGTCTTATAAAGTAGTGAACATATACTGTATAGTTCTGAAATATATACAGTATATGAATCTGTAATTCCTGTTCTGGTGAGTGGTTTGAACACAGTACACTTGACTTAGCACTGGAATTACTTTGAATACACAAAAAATTACTTTCAATCATATCACAGATTTATATTTATATTTCAGAACTATTTTTGTTCACTACTCAAAAAGACCCTTGTGTGCATTTATCACCGCCAAGCGGTGCACACTTTTTTTTTGTTTTGTCTAATAAAGGTTGTATATTCACTGTGTGCTAGCTGCTAACTATGGTAATCATACAGAGCCCACTTTATTTATTTTTTTTAATGCAGATATGATTGCATGTTCCCCAGCTGGCTGTCAAACTGCCCGATGTCCTCCACAGCCCGTTCCTCCCCACGCGGGTCCCACTGTCTCTAACCCAACCCACTCCCCCCTTCTTTTATATGTCTTAAACTGCTCCCGGTCACTAATTCCAGATCAACCAAACTCCACATCAGATGGATATGGATCCCAGCCCATTCCTCCACCTCCCCATTCAAACCAATGGCCACTGCATAGCAACAATCCTCTCCCTTCCCTCCTCCATTCACAGTATTCAACCCCAATCCTATGCAACCCTGAACAATCTGAGGTCCCACCCATTCTTATTGTTGGACCCCCTCATTCTTCAGTTCCTGTTACCCCAGCCCCCCAGACTCCTCCATCGAATAATATTCCTGGACTCTTCCAGTCTTTCATTCCTGGATTCCTCCTTCCCTATCCCCAGACTCTTTCATTCTTCTTCAATCCCATTAAGGGATTCCACCTTTCTATTCTTATCCCTTGACCCTTCCATTCTTCAGTTTTATCCATGGACTCTTCGATCCTTTGGTTCCTATGTCCAGATTCCTCCATCCTTCCTTTCCTATTCATGGATTCCTCCTTCCCTTACCCCAGACTCTTCCATTCTTCCTTTCTTTACATCGAATCCTCCTTCCCTATCCCCAGACTCTTCTATCCTTCCTTTCTTTTCATTGAATCCTCCTTCCCTATCAACAGACTCTTCCATCCTTCCTTTCCTATTCATGAATTCCTCCTTCCCTATCCCCAAACTCCTCCATCCTTCCTTTCCTATTTAGGGATTCCTTCTTCTCTATGCCCAGACTCCTCTATCCTTCCTTTCCTATTCATGGATTCCTCCTTCCCTATCCCCAGACTCCTCCATCCTTCCTTTCCTATTCATGGATTCCTCCTTCCCTATCCCCAGACTCCTCCATCCTTCCTTTCCTATTCATGGAATCCCTCGTTCCCTATCCCCAGACTCCTCCATCCTTTCTTTCCTATTCATTGATTCATCATTCCCTATCCCCTGACTCTTCCATCCTTCCTTTGCCATTCATGGATTCGTCCTTCCCTATCCACAGACTCTTCCATCCTTCCTTTCCTATTCATGGATTCCTCCTTTCCTATCCCCAGACTCCTCCATTCTTCCTTTCCTACTAATGGATTCCTCCTTTCCTATCCCCAGACTCCTCCATTCTTCCTTTCCTATTCATGGATTCCTCCTTTGCTATCCCCAGACTCCTCCATCCTTCCTTTTTTATTCATGGATTACTCCTTCCCTATCCCCAGACTCCTCCATCCTTCCTTTCCTATTCATGGATTCATCCTTCCCTATCCCTGACTCTTCCATCCTTCCTTTGCCATTCATGGATTCACCCTTCCCTATCTACAGACTCTTCCATCCTTCCTTTCCTATTCATGGATTCCTCCTTTCCTATCCCCAGACTCCTCCATCCTTCCTTTCCTATTCATGGATTCATCCTTCCCTATCCCCAGACTCCTCCATCCTTCCTTTTTTATTCATGGATTACTCCTTCCCTATCCCCAGACTCCTCCATCCTTCCTTTCCTATTCATGGATTCATCCTTCCCTATCCCTGACTCTTCCATCCTTCCTTTGCCATTCATGGATTCACCCTTCCCTATCTACAGACTCTTCCATCCTTCCTTTCCTATTCATGGATTCCTCCTTTCCTATCCCCAGACTCCTCCATCCTTCCTTTCCTATTCATGGATTCATCCTTCCCTATCTACAGACTCTTCCATCCTTCCTTTCCTATTCATGGATTCCTCCTTTCCTATCCCCAGACTCCTCCATCCTTCCTTTTATTCTTCCATCCTTCAGTTCTTCTGACTGCTTGAGTTTGTTGATGAAAACCATGGGCAGTAATCGTGATGGAATCATTGACAGGATAATTGTAATCAAATCGAATCGGGAGACCACTGAAGATGCGCACCTCTAGGTATTATGGCCAATGGGTGGAATGGATGATTATAACAAAAAACTGTCAAGATTTGTCAAGGCTGGGCAAATGCTTGTCACATTCATCCACCTGATTTAAAAAAAATAAAATAAACAGACCCTATAGTGAGTCATAGAAAGCAAATGTGTCACCCAGCACAGCCTTTCCAGCTCAGCTTAGAAACAATCTGCTAAACAAAAACTCAACAGCAAGTCTGTCCTGTAAATAGCAACAATTGCCTAGCACCCAATAACCTGTGTATTTGGAAGTGCTATTTAGTGTTACCATAATGTAGAAGAAAAGCCTCACTACATCTATTAGTAAAAATGTTCCCTTCTTCTTTCCTCCTACCTGTCCTACCTAACCTGCATAAAAATCTGTATATGTACCTATTTGTAATCCGGTATCAGGGAGTGCTGACTTTTGAAATATAGATAGCAAATGGCAGTAGCACTAATACATTTCTATATGAAGTATGAGCATGAAAAACATAATACAAAACTGTTAACGGTTATAATGACTTCCAAAAATAATTTTCGCAGAAATGGTACAGCAAAAAAAAAAAAAAAAGTATCATTAGGTATACCAGATCACTTACCATCAAACTCTGCTGGTCCAACTCCCACTATAATAATGGACAATGGTAACGATGAAGCCTGCAAGACAGCAAGTACATGACCTCATTTACACCATGAAAGCTGCAATCCACAGACACTAAAAATGTTGACTTCCTGCAAAGGGTGGCTACATTTTTTTTATGCTATTGGAGTGGTGATTGCACAGTGAGTAGCACTGTTGTTTTGTCAAAGTCTACAAAATGATTTTTGATTAGCTACAGAAACCAAATGACAGATCAACATAACACCTTACTGCTGCAATACATTCCCAGAGGTTCTACATAAGGCCGAGACCTGCAATCTCAAGGGTCAAATCAGTTAAAGCCAGAGATGTATAGTAACTAAGTAGAACTACTTCACTACTGTACTTAAGTACTGAAAGGCGGTATCTGTACTTTTCTAGAGTAGAATTTCTTTCTCCTACTTCCACTTTTACTTCACTAAATTTTTTCGATGATTTCAATACTTCTACTCCGATATTTTTTTTTTGTGCTGCATAGTTACTCGTTACTATTATAAAAATGACCACTGCCAGAACAGTAGATGGCAGGTTTCATGAAGCTCAAAACATGTGTATTATCAGCGCATACAAAAATAAATGCTACTGTATGTATAAATAAAAGCTGCATTTGAAATAATAAAAAACAATATGATGTTCAAACTTTTGACTTCTTTCTTTAATAACTACATAACACAGTACTTGTACTTTTACTTTCAGTACTTGAGTAGCAATTTTTTTTTCAAAACTACTGGTACTTTTACTTTCAGTTCTTGAGTAGCAAAGTTTTTAAAAAAACTACTTGCAATACTTAAGTACAAAAAATGTTGAATACTTTAGTACTTCTACTCAAGTCACTTTTTGATCGAGCACTTCCACTTCTACTTAAGTCACTTTTTGATCAAGCACTTGTACTTTTACTCAAATATGGGTTTCGAGTACTTTATATAACTCTGGTTAAAGCAGACATACAGACCTGTGAATACAGTGCAAAGATCTCACCACTAGAGTCCTTAAGAAACGCTCAGGTCACCTAACACTCCAGCATTTACCAACACTGAAAGGTCAATTTTGGTCAGACTGACCCTTTAATCAGGATGCTCAAAAAACCTTACGGCTTGTACTCACCTCTGAAGTAACCCGTTGTAGACATGTGCAGTTCATTTCGTTGCAAATAAATATTTGGACTATATTTGGATTACAGTACAGTATTTACTAAATTCTCAGAATAACGAAACAAAATTTGTCCGAATTACCGAAATTTGTCTGATTTTCCAAAATTTGAATTTAAATTCTATTTGAATTTGAACTGTAAACATATTGTTGAAATCAAAGACTGTGTGCGTTATTAGATTAACATTTCAAAATAATGCTGTTTTTGTTAAGCCAAAGGTAATTTATGATTTAACCACTTGCACGACTACGTACTGCGGCAGTCAGCCTCTCCTGGGCAAAGTGATGTATGGGTACGTCACTCGCCCACAAGCCTGTAGGGGGCGAGCGCACGCCGCCGCCAGCATGCTCCCACCCCCACTCGTTCCCTGCCTTCCCCGCGTGTGTGACCGGCGGCTCCGATGTCTGCCGGGCACTCGCGATCTCCCTCAGAAAAGGGGGAAAGACAGACGGCTGATGTAAACACATCCGTCTGTCATTCTCCCTTAGATCATCACCGAGGCTATGCGATCCTGCTATGTAGGATCGTATGTCTCTGTGATGATCTAACAAGCCACGCCCCCTGACAGTTAGAATCACGCCCCTAGGGACACACTTAACCCCTTGATCACCAATAAAGTTAACCCCCTTCCCTGCCAGTGTCATTTTTACAGTAACAGTGCATTTTGATACCACTGATTACTGTAGTAATGTCACTGGTACCCCCAAAAAGTGTCAAAAATGTCAGTCAAGGGTCCGATCTGTCCGCTGCAATGTCGCAGTCCCGCAAAAATAATCGCAGATCGCCGCCATTACTAGTTAAAAAAAAACAATAAAAATGACATAAATCTTTCCCGTAGTTAGTAAACGCACTAACTTTTGCGCAAAGCAAACAAAATACACTTATTGTGATTTTTTTTACCAAAAATATTTAGCAGAAAACAAATTGGCCTAAAATGTTAAAAAATTTAGATTTTTAAATTTTTTTTAAGAATTTCATATAAAAAAATGTGAAAAAATATTGTTATTTTTTCAAAATTGTCGCATTTTTTTGTTTATAGACCAAAAAGTAAAAATTGCAGAGGGGATCAAATACCACCAAAAGAAAGCTCTGTTTGTGGGAAAAAAAGGACATCAATTTCATTTGGGTACAGCGTCGCACGACCGCGCAATTGTCCGTTACATTCACGCACTGCCGAATCACAAAATAGGGCCTGGTCTTTGAGCGGCCAAACCCTCCGAGGCTTAAGTGGTTAAAGAGTCTTTGTAATCATTTGATGAGGATGATTCATTTGTTTGTTTACTTTTCAAGTGTAAAATTGATGAAAAGCAACCAGTAAAATATAAATATGTAAAAGCATTTGTAATTGACATTTTTTCTCAGCTGGCTAAAATTTGTGCACAGTATTCGACATACTAAAATGTTGAAAGTAAGATACTTCTTCTATGAATTAGAACACTTCGCATATTTTGAATAAACGTATTATTATTACAAACAAGATCAATATAAATAAATAAAAACCAAAAGTTTGGTTACTTGGCTGCTGCATTTGAATAAAAAAAATCTAAAATTTTTGATTCGACGAATTCGAAATGTATCAATTCAACCATTTTGAAACGTGAAGTCTGCAAATTTGAAGAAAAATCGATAAATACATAGAATGAATTCCGAACACAAATCCAAAATACGAATTGATAAATTAATCTAATTTAACGAAACAAAATAACTTGATTACCGAATCTAAAGGAAACAAAATGAAACAAATTTGTTCGTCATGCACATGTCTAATGCGTTGTTCTGGTGTCACTGCATTTGGCCAGAGTGGACTAACTATACTAGCCTTCTAGCATGGCCAGCTACCAGGGATCCCTCTGCAAGCGGTTGCAAGCACCTTTAAATATTTACTGACTTCCAAACGGGATCGTCTGGGAAACATCATCGGAGATTTCCCAGTTTAAGAAGTATTTATAACTTTAAAATATTAAAGCTCTCAGTTTAAGCCTCTGGAACACATCAACAGAGGCTGATTAGAGAAATTAATATTCAAAGCTAAGGGGAGCGCAGAAAGCTCAAAAATGTTCCCCGGACAGCTTGGCTGGCTGCGACCACAGCAGAAATCAAAACTTCCCAGCAGACTATTATTGTAAAAAACAGTTTGGTAACCTAAGATTTCATAAAAAATCCAAGTGCCTTGGATTCCGGATTCTCAATAAAAAGAATTCTTCCGCCGGTTGCAGTCAGATACCTAGCACACCCCTACAATGTGCTTATACAGTATATGAGGCATTCAGGCAGGGGCAAAGCACCAACTGCAGGAAGCTGCCATTTGTCTAAGCCCTCAAGTGTTTAGGGACACCAGGTACTCAAAAAGCTTAAAAGCATGAAGGCATCTCTTGGGTTTGCTTTTACCTTTTGGATCATACATCCCAGGAGTCTTTATGGCATTTTTTTTCTTTCATCTGGAGGAGGGGAGAAGGGGCTTTCTCAGCTAAGCACACTCTTCTGCCTGCATGCCTGAGCAAAGGGCAGATGAATTCCAGAAAGCAATTGCTACATGAATCATCTCCCTCTACCCACAATGGCCCCGGCTAGAAATGCTAGGGGTTTGTTTTTTAAAGTAATTTCTCAACAAAATAAAGCATGAAGACATACATAGTTAGTCAAAAAAAAGACACAAGTCCATCTAGTTTATTCAATGAAAAAAAAACAAAAAAAAAAACAATAATATACCCACAGTTAATTCAAAGGAAGGCAAAAAAACTCCAGCAAAGCAAATTTGCTACAGCAGGGAGAAAAAATCCTTCCTGATCCCCCAAGGGGCATTTGGATATTTCCTGGATCAATTTTACCTATAAATGTTAGCACCCAGCTTTATTAGGTACATGGATGGATGGGTGGGTGCGTTTGCTTTGAATATTAAAAATGACTTGGTTAGTTTCATTTTGGATATTTGGAGTAAGGGAGGGTTAAAACTAGCGATCGACCGATATTGGTTTTCGTTGCAGATACCGATATTTTGGCCATTGTATATCGGTATCGGCCGATATTGGCCGATATTTTCGTATATTTAAAAACTTTTTTTTTTTTTCTTTACTTGACAGGTAGCTGCAGGCATCACTCCCGTACAAGCACTTTCCCGAAATATCGGCAATATTGGTAACTTTGGAGGCCGATTCCGATATATCGGGGAAAGTGCATATCGGCTCTCGATATATCAGCTTTGCGGATAATCGGTCGATCACTAGTTATGACCCATGTAAGGTTTATTTTGGCGATCTGTGTCCCATTGGGGAGATTTACCTTCGCTACCTGTTCCAGAGTCAAACAGGAAGTGAGAGGAAATGCCTGCAAATTACAGGACTATCTTGGGGACCACCAGGTCACCTGACCTAGTGTCCCCTCTAGTATTTTCTGGGGACAACCCAAAAGCCTAAGTGAAGGAGACCACAATGTCAGGTTCACTAGTTGTCCAAAGATAGAGCTTTGCTAATAATGACTATTTTAGGTGTACGTAAATACATACATTTTTTTTTTTTTTAAAGTAATGAAAAACAAGACTACAGGTATGGTTTTGTTGCATAAAAACTGGTACTAAAATGTGTCCTCCCCATGGTATTGTTATTTTACAAAAGAAACCCAATTCAATTTTTATTTTTTTTATAATTTGGTATATTGTTAATGGTCCATCCATCTCATTAAACAATTTCCCTTATTAGTTATAAACGTATTATCATTTTCCATGTCAAGTTGGCTGGAAAGAGGTGTGGGGTGTTGTAGTGTCAGGAGCGTGTAGCGCTTCTGTTCCTTGATACCTGCTGACCTCATTCCAGCATCCTGGGTTAGGCTGTGATACATTCCCCCTATCTGTTTGTCCACCTGCAAGTAGATTAATGTGGCCAGTCTCTGGGTGGAGCCCAAACCGGATTTAAGCCAGCCAAGTCTGCAGTCTCATGCTTGTAATATTGCATTTGTTACATATGCTCCAAGCTCTCTGTTTGTCTGATCTGCTCTGCTGTCTCGATTTCCTCGCTAATGAACTTGGATTGGATATTGACTATTCTCTGAATCCTGCCTGCCTGCCTTTTAGCTAGAGATTTGACCCTGACTATTCTGACCCTTGCCTGCCTTGTATCTGGACTGTCATTGCACCTCTCTGCCTGTCTGCCAACCACAAGTACCTGTTTGCTGTGCTCAGTTCAGGCCTGCCCCAGCATGGTAGCCAGCCACTATAGCATTGTGTATAGGTCCTGCGTGCAATCGAGTACCGGTAGGCCTTCTTGCCTTACAGGAAAGGCTTTTTCGATTTAATATGCAGACAGTAAACTTCCGGGATGACAGTTGGCATACCCCTCAACTTCTGACCACATTTTAGTTACCACGTGATCCATCCACTGCGATAGTCTGCCTTGAAAAGCATATGCTCCAGGATTTATATTATGCTATCCACTATTTCTACTTCCTTTGGGGTACTATAGGTGATGCCAGGGCCGGATTAACATAGGGGCTATTGGAGCTGCAGCTCCAGGCCCCTCCCTGAATATAGGCCTATGCCAGTGGCTTATCGATATCTACGTGTGCTGTCTTGAAGAAGAAGTCCCCTCTGCACTGCACATGTGAAGGAGAGAAGTCTCAGCTGCTGCAGCTGAGTCCTGTTCCTGCCGATGCCTGGCTCCTATCACAGGATCTGTTACACTCACACAGATCCTCAGTGTAAAGGAGATGCAGGCAGCCGTCAGGGGGAGGGGTGCTGATGTCATCCTAACCATCAGAAGCCCGGGAGAAAGGAAATATTTCATGCTGCTCAAATGAGGTTAGTAAATAGGGAGAGAGGATTGTGCAAAAACTCTCCTGGGGGCTGTGATGATTGTGGGAGAGGCTGCTGCTTCCCCCCATGTAATGTGTTCCCTTTTGCCCACAATGTAATGTGTTATGCCATACAGTGCCCACCATGTCATATGCTGTGCCATGCAGTGCTTGCAGTGTAATATGCAGTGCCCACCATGTAATGTACTGTGCCATGCAGTGTCCACTATGTTATGAGCAGTGCCCACTATGCCATATGATGTACCATGCAGTGTCCACCATGTAATGTGCTGTGCCATGCAGGGCCTACCATTTAATGTGCAGTGCCTATCATGCCATGTGCTGTGCCATGCAGTGGCCACCATGTCACGTGCAGTGTCCACCATGTCATATGCTGTGCCCAGCATGCAATGTGTTTTGCCCGCTGTGTAATGTGCTATGCAGCAGTGCCCACCATGTCGTGTGCTGTGCAGTGCCCACCATGTCACATGCAGTGCCCACCATGTAATGTGCTGTGCCCAGCATGTAATACGTTGTCCCCACTGTGTAATGTGCTATGCAGCAGTGCCCACCATGTCACATGCAGCAACCACCATATAATGTGCTGTGCCCAAAATGTAATGTGTTGTGCCCACCATGTAATGTGCTGTGCCCACCATGTAATGTGCTGTGCATTGCCCACCATGTCACGTGCAGTTCCCACCATGTCACGTGCAGTTCCCACCATGTCATGTGCAGTTCCCACCATGTCATGTGCTGTGCCATGCAGTGTCCACCATGTCACGTGCAGTGTCCACCATGTTATATGTTGTGCCCAGCATGCAATGTGTTTTGCCCGCTGTGTAATGTGCTATGCAGCAGTGCCCACCATGTCGTGTGCTGTGCAGTGCCCACCATGTCACATGCAGTGCCCACCATGTAATGTGCTGTGCCCAGCATGTAATACGTTGTGCCCACTGTGTAATGTGCTATGCAGCAGTGCCCACCATGTCACATGCAGCGCCCACCATATAATGTGCTGTGCCCAAAATGTAATGTGTTGTGCCCACAATGTAATGTGCTGTGCATTGCCCACCATGTCATGTGCAGTTCCCACCATGTCATGTGCAGTTCCCACCATGTCATGTGCTGTGCCCAAAATGTAATGTGTTGTGCCCACAATGTAATGTGCTGTGCATTGCCCACCATGTCATGTGCAGTTCCCACCATGTCATGTGCAGTTCCCACCATGTCATGTGCTGTGCCATGCAGTGGCCACCATGTCACGTGCAGTGTCCACCATGTCATATGCTGTGCCCAGCATGCAATGTGTTTTGCCCACTGTGTAATGTGCTATGCAGCAGTGCCCACCATGTCGTGTGCTGTGCAGTGCCCACCATGTCACATGCAGTGCCCACCATGTAATGTGCTGTGCCCAGCATGTAATGCGTTGTGCCCACTGTGTAATGTGCTATGCAGCAGTGCCCACCATGTCACATGCAGTGCCCACCATATAATGTGCTGTGCCCACCATGTAATGTGCTGTGCCCAAAATGTAATTTGTTGTGCCCAAAATGTAATGTGCTGTGCATTGCCCACCATGTCATGTGTATTGCCCACCATGTAATGTGCTATTCCATGAAGGCCTCCCATGTCAATTGCTGTTCAGTGCCCACCATGTCATGTGCTGTGTTGTGCCTATCTTGTCATGTGCTGCACCATGCAATGCCTACCATGTAATGTGCTGTACGGTACAGCACATTACATGGTAGGCATTGCATGGTGCAGCACATGACAAGATAGGCACAACACAGCACATGACATGGTGGGCAATACACAGCACATTACATGGTGGGTACAGCCTGTACCCACCATGTAATGTGCTGTGTATTGCCCACCATGTCGTGTGCCGTGCAGTACCCACTATAAAATGTGCTGTGCCGTGCAGTGCTCACCATGTCATGTACTTTGCCCACCATGTAATGTGCTGTGTTGTGCAGTGCCCACCATGTCATGTGCAGTGCTCACCATGAAATGTTCTGCACCCACAATGTAATGTGGTGCCGTGGAGTGCCCCAGGTAATGTGATGTCCAGTGCCCACCATGCCATGTGCAGTACCCACCATATATTGTGCTGTGCCCACCATATGATGTGCAGTGCCCAACATGTAATGTGCAGTGCCCAACATGTAATGTGCTGTGCCAGCCATGTCATGTGCTGTGCCCACCATATAAGGTGATTTGCCCACCATGTGCTGTGTTGTGCCCACCATGTAATGTGCTGTGCAGTGCCCACTATGTCATGTGTTGTACCCACCATGTAATGTACTGTATCCATGTATCCACCATTTAGTGTGCTGTGCCCACCATGTAATGTACTTTGCTATTACCCCCATGTATTGTACTATACTGTGCCCCCCCACAGACTCACCTCCCCTCTACCCTTTCTCTCTCTCTCTCTCTCTCGCCCCCTTAACCCCCTCTCTCCTACCACTCTCTCTCTCTTTCCCCCCACTCTCTCTCGCACCCCCTCTTTCCTACCACTCACTCTGTCTCTCTCACCCTCTCTCTATCCCCATTTTTCTCACCCCCTCTTTCTCTCTCTCACTTTCACCCCCCTCTCTCTCTCATCCCCTCGCTTTCAGCCCCCTCTCTCTCTCTTTCGACCCCCTTCTCTCTCTCTCAGCCCATCTCTCACTCTCTTTAATTTATTTTAACAAAAAAATGTTTGCGTTTTCATTGTGTAATGTGCTATGCAGCAGTGCCCACCATGTCACATGCAGCGCCCACCATATAATGTGCTGTGCCCAAAATGTAATGTGTTGTGCCCACAATGTAATGTGCTGTGCATTGCCCACCATGTCATGTGCAGTTCCCACCATGTCATGTGCAGTTCCCACCATGTCATGTGCTGTGCCCAAAATGTAATGTGTTGTGCCCACAATGTAATGTGCTGTGCATTGCCCACCATGTCATGTGCAGTTCCCACCATGTCATGTGCAGTTCCCACCATGTCATGTGCTGTGCCATGCAGTGGCCACCATGTCACGTGCAGTGTCCACCATGTCATATGCTGTGCCCAGCATGCAATGTGTTTTGCCCACTGTGTAATGTGCTATGCAGCAGTGCCCACCATGTCGTGTGCTGTGCAGTGCCCACCATGTCACATGCAGTGCCCACCATGTAATGTGCTGTGCCCAGCATGTAATGCGTTGTGCCCACTGTGTAATGTGCTATGCAGCAGTGCCCACCATGTCACATGCAGTGCCCACCATATAATGTGCTGTGCCCACCATGTAATGTGCTGTGCCCAAAATGTAATTTGTTGTGCCCAAAATGTAATGTGCTGTGCATTGCCCACCATGTCATGTGTATTGCCCACCATGTAATGTGCTATTCCATGAAGGCCTCCCATGTCAATTGCTGTTCAGTGCCCACCATGTCATGTGCTGTGTTGTGCCTATCTTGTCATGTGCTGCACCATGCAATGCCTACCATGTAATGTGCTGTACGGTACAGCACATTACATGGTAGGCATTGCATGGTGCAGCACATGACAAGATAGGCACAACACAGCACATGACATGGTGGGCAATACACAGCACATTACATGGTGGGTACAGCCTGTACCCACCATGTAATGTGCTGTGTATTGCCCACCATGTCGTGTGCCGTGCAGTACCCACTATAAAATGTGCTGTGCCGTGCAGTGCTCACCATGTCATGTACTTTGCCCACCATGTAATGTGCTGTGTTGTGCAGTGCCCACCATGTCATGTGCAGTGCTCACCATGAAATGTTCTGCACCCACAATGTAATGTGGTGCCGTGGAGTGCCCCAGGTAATGTGATGTCCAGTGCCCACCATGCCATGTGCAGTACCCACCATATATTGTGCTGTGCCCACCATATGATGTGCAGTGCCCAACATGTAATGTGCAGTGCCCAACATGTAATGTGCTGTGCCAGCCATGTCATGTGCTGTGCCCACCATATAAGGTGATTTGCCCACCATGTGCTGTGTTGTGCCCACCATGTAATGTGCTGTGCAGTGCCCACTATGTCATGTGTTGTGCCCACCATGTAATGTACTGTATCCATGTATCCACCATTTAGTGTGCTGTGCCCACCATGTAATGTACTTTGCTATTACCCCCATGTATTGTACTATACTGTGCCCCCCCACAGACTCACCTCCCCTCTACCCTTTCTCTCTCTCTCTCTCTCTCGCCCCCTTAACCCCCTCTCTCCTACCACTCTCTCTCTCTTTCCCCCCACTCTCTCTCGCACCCCCTCTTTCCTACCACTCACTCTGTCTCTCTCACCCTCTCTCTATCCCCATTTTTCTCACCCCCTCTTTCTCTCTCTCACTTTCACCCCCCTCTCTCTCTCATCCCCTCGCTTTCAGCCCCCTCTCTCTCTCTTTCGACCCCCTTCTCTCTCTCTCAGCCCATCTCTCACTCTCTTTAATTTATTTTAACAAAAAAATGTTTGCGTTTTCATTTTATTTTATTTTTCATTTTATTTTTTTTCATAAAAAGGCCCACCAAAATCCTCAGCACCAGGCCCATGATGCTCTTAATCCGGCCCTGGGTGATGCTAATATATGCACAATTGATATGTGGTTAGCTCATATATATGTCTTGACCCTATTATTTTTTCGTACTCCCTTTCGTGGTGCAGGACCCCATGTTGCCTTGGTTGTGGGCTGCTTTGTCTGTATGTGTCCCCACATCCACTCTTTGCCCCCACTCCCCGATGCTATGTGGTCGTATGCCAGCCAGGCAAATGTTGACCTATAATAATACATGACTAAATAATAGATGTTATATGATCATGTTTGTAGTTACTGCTTGTTCTCTCTTACCCAGAATACTTACCTCTAGTTCCTGAAGAAGCGCAAATGCACGAAACATGTTGAGCTTTTTTTCTTCACACATCAAATCTACACCAGGCCCGCCTAGACATTGATGACCATAACTCTTCTATGTATTCATTTGGTTATTTTGGGGCCATTTTGGTGGTTGAGATGATGTGCCTATGAATATTTGGGTAGTATAACATCGCAAGCATTTTATTTGCACTTTGTATTTTAAGAACAAACTGTAATAAAATTTATAATTTTTAAGACATTTTGTGTATTTTGGTGCTTAAAAAGTCCATAAAGGTTCACCCATCAGTTTTTCCCTTATGGAAAAGGGGGCTGCTATAGATGAAGAACACAGAAGCCAGCTATAGTGCCTGACCACCTGCGTTAAGGGTAAACCTAACATATCGCTGCACCACCAGCTACAGCCCTTGTTAAAAGTAATAGTAGGTTATGGGTTAGCAGTAATGTATAAATGGTTCCGTTTTTTGTCTTCAGTTAATTGGGGTTGTGGGATCTGCCTCAAAAAACTCCCTCAGGGTCTGCAAAATCATGAAGGTTAATGATATTTCCTTACACATGAAATAGCTTGCCTTTTGGGATTAGCGTCCTTTAAATCAATTTTGTTCCTACAGAAAAAGCACAAGTCAATTTTAAAGAAGCCAGTTAAGTCGAAGACGCATGCAGAAAAATTAGAAAGCGCTCCGGGCCGTAATTAGAAGTCTGAACGTCCTATGGTCCATTGACGATAATAACGAGGTCTCTTTTTTTTTATGGTGAAGCCCCTCGATGGGGCGCTCTACAGAAACAACACAGTTTAGCTGTGCCAGGCTTTTCAGTTTGCAGAAAAATCTTCTCGGCCGGCTTTGTTCTGTACGCAGACTCTTTTCTACAAACATCTCTCTTGTGCGCTCTGTGGGATTATTATTAACCTTCCTCATTTTAATTGGAATTAATGTCAACTCTTCATTAAACCAGATTTTCATCAACAGTCAGAAAGGGCTTTTTTTCATTTCCTAGCCTACTGGGAGGCCTGCATTGAATGTGCTCGATTTTTAGACACTAATTGTTATTCTCAGTTGTTAGGATATTGGCTTATTAGCGGCTGCTCTTTCTCACACTGCCCAGAGGAAACGCACTTTTGTTCAAGCTTTTTTCTTAATTTCGTTCTATTCCTGTGTGTGCTACCTGTTCTATTTACTCCATCTGCGCTCTTTTTGACCCCACATTGGTAGCAACAATCCCAGACACCCTTGGAGCAATGTGCCCTAAAGTTAAACATAGCAGGTACTGGCTGACTTTTGCTTAGGTTTCATAAACTAGTAATTTTTCTTTTTACAAGGAATACAAAGGCAATTGAGTTACCATTTAAAATTAATCTTGTATTTTATATTTTTGAATATTATATTACTAATAATATTTCTTTATTGAATATATTATATTATATTGCATGTTCCTTGTTAGTGCATGAGTATTGCAGCATAATTAATTGGTTCTTTGGGTTGCTTCTCCAAAATACAAGTAAAATTAATCTTGTATTTTATATTTTTTAATATTATATTATTAATAATATTTCTTTATTGAATATATTATATTTCAAGTTCCTTGTTAGTGCATGAGTATTGCAGCATAATTAATTGGTTCTTTGGGTTGCTTCTCCAAAATACAAGTAAAATTAATCTTGTATTTTATATTTTTGAATATTACTAATAATTTTTCTTTATTGTATATATTATATTATATTGCATGTTCCTTCTTAGTGCATGAGTATTGCAGCATAATTAATTGGTTCTTTGGGTTGCTTCTCCAAAATACAAATAAAATTAATCTTCTATTTTAAATTTTTGAATATTATATTACTAATAATATTTCTTTATTTAATATATTATATTATATTGCATGTTCCTTGTTAGTGCATGAGTATTGCACCATAATTAATTGGTTCTTTGGGTTGCTTCTCCAAAATACAAGTAAAATTAATCTTGTATTTTATATTTTTGAATATTATATTACTAATAATATTTCTTTATTGAATATATTATATTATATTGCAAGTTCCTTGTTAGTGCATGAGTATTGCAGCATAATTAATTGGTTCTTTGGGTTGCTTCTCCAAAATACAAGTAAAATTAATCTTGTATTTTATATTTTTTAATAATTATATTACTAATAATATTTCTTTATTGAATATATTATATTATATTGCATGTTCTTTGTTAGTGCATGAGTATTGCAGCATAATTAATTGATTCTTTGGGTTGCTTCTCCATCTCCCACTCTGAGATCTGCTGTACAGTAGATTGCAGTTGGCTGATACCAAGTCAAATACAGGTACTTACACTGCTTGCATTTGAAAAAAAAAAAAAAAAAACGTACCAAAGTTTTAAAGAATACAGTGCTGAATTGATCTGTGTCTTTTATATCTGACTTTTCTTTTACTTAATTCATATAATTATCATACAGTATATTGCAAATAAAGATTTTGTAATCTCATTGTCAAGTAGAAAGTAGAAAGTATGGATGGCTCCTTTCGACATGTTTTATATTTATTCCTACTTCCTATGCAAAAAGCCGATTGTATACAGAGCTCAATATCACATGTTGAAATTTCCACAAACAATTGGGTCATACTGGTCTCCCTCAATTCCACTCCTTTCTCCAAGGTGTAAATTAGGGAAAGAGCATCAGAAAGGAAACCTCGTAGTTGCCTGGGCTCATGTGCCATGGGTCAAGACTATAATAAATTATCTATTTTTTATATACCCTGGAAAAAAAAATATTATATATATATATATATATATATATATATATATATATATATATATATAGTGCATTGTGAAAGTATTCGGCCCCCTTGAACTTTTCTAGACATTGATGAAGAAAAGCAGGCCCAAACCATGATGCTGCCACCACCATGTTTGACAGTGGGGATGGTGTGTTCAGGGTGATGAGCTGTGTTGCTTTTACGCCAAACATAACATTTTGCATTGTTGCCAAAAAGTTCGATTTTGGTTTCATCTGACCAGAGCACCTTCTTCCACATGTTTGGTGTGTCTCCCAGGTGGCTTGTGTCAAACTTTAAACGACACTTTTTATGGATATCTTTAAGAAATGGCTTTCTTCTTGCCACTCTGCCATAAAGGCCAGATTTGTGCAGTATACGACTGATTGTTGTCCCACCTCCCACCTCAGCTGTAGATTTCTGCAGTTCACCCAGAGTGATCATGGGCCTCTTGGCTGCATCTCTGATCAGTCTTCTCCTTGTATGAGCTGAAAGTTTAGAGGGAAGGCCAGGTCTTCGTAGATTTGCAGTGGTCTGATACTCCTTCCATTTCAATATTATCACTTGCACAGTGCTCCTTGGGATGTTTAAAGCTTGGGAAATCTTTTTGTATCCAAATCTGGCTTTAAACTTCTCCACAACAGTATCTCGGACCTGCCCGGTGTGTTCTTTGTTCTTCATGATGCTCTCTGCGCTTTAAACGGACCTCTGAGACTATCACAGTGCAGGTGCATTTATACGGAGACTTGATTACACACAGGTGGATTCTATTTATCATCATTAGTCATTTAGGTCAACATTGGATCATTCAGAGATCCTCACTGAACTTCTGATGAGAGTTTGCTGCACTGAAAGTAAAGGGGCTGGATAATTTTGCACGCCCAATTTTTCCATTTTTTATTTGTTAATAAAGTTTGAAATATCCAATAAATTTAATTCCACTTCATGATTGTGTCCCACTTGTTGTTGATTCTTCACAAAAAATTACGCAAATGTTCAAGGGGGCCGAATACTTTCGCAAGGCACTGTACATGTCACAACTTGGGTTTTAGCGGTCCTTGGAATGACTAATACAGGAGACTATAGATAAATATTACAAAGTCCCGCTATTAACAAACAACTTCACAGCTCTCATTGTAATTACTCTGGTGATCCTAGTTTATATGAGTCACATTATGATAAAGTGCAACTTAGCAGCATTAGGCAGTGCAAAATGCACAGTGTTAGGGCTCATTCACATGTGTGGCTCTACTGAAGCCCCTTTGAAAAGTGATTTGCAGTGGGTCAATTTTCAGAGGGTGTTTGGCAGCAATGAGGCAATGTGTGGCTTATTTGCATCTGCTTTAGGTTTCAGAATGCCCGAACCCCTGCACTGTTGCAGGGCAGTTATGGAGCGGCCTGAGTCACCTGAATGGATCGGGTTCGGCGGTGGTACCACCTGTGATAAGCACTGCGACTATGGCATGGGAAGATTGATAAGATGGGAGGTCAGATGGGCAGTAAAACTGAGGCTACACCGCCTGCTTTTCCCAAACATCATCAATACTGTTGTAACCCTAAAAAATAAAAAACGGATCCTGTTCCTTTCAAGCATGTTATATAGCACACTGCTTGTGCTATGTAATTTGGCCCTTTCAATCATCTAAAATATCTGGCTGATCCTGCCTGGTGCTGCCCCCCCCTAAACTGACCACGGTTTATCATGGCTGCTGAGCCCTGACACCATGGTCAGTTTACGTGCCTCCATCTTCCTCCCACTGCCTCTCCTCGCTCCCTCTCTCCCCCTCCCTCTCTGCCTGTCCACTGTGTCAGTGCCGATGTGCTCCCCATCCCTCCCCTACTGCTGCAAAAATAACTGTATTTTGTTACTTCAATCCCCTGTGTTAGATTACATTATGTGCCCCATTGTATGTTATTTATAAAAAAGATGCTGCTTCATACCTTATTTCAAAACGCCAATCCACGCTCACAGGACCGCCCGCTGCTCTCCTTCTCTCCTCCCCTCCTCCCAGCTGACCTCAGCAGGGGCATCTCAGCCCCTCCAGCTGTAGTTGTCAGATCGGGGAAGACAGCGGCGGGCGGTTACATGAGCTCTGAAAGGTATGAAACTGCCTATTTTTTAAAAATAACATACAATGGGACACATATAATCAGCAGGCTTCCCAACCTACAAAAACTCATTTCAGGGAGTTGGCAAACTCATTTCAGGGAGGTGGCACACCGCAATGACGCCAACACCCCCCCCCCCCCCACACTAATTTAACACAACTAGAGGATGATCAAATGAAATGGAATCAGTATACAGAGGTTTACTTCTTCCTTCTTCTGAGGGATATTAAAGGAGCACTCTAACCACTATGACCACTTCAGTGATTTGAAGTGGTCATGGTGGTAGGAGTCAAACACTGCACATGCTGGGATATTTACAGTTATGTGCTGGGGACTAGTTGTACCCCTAGCACAGCCAGAAAATGCCATGTCCTTAATCATACATGTATAAACAAGGACATGACATATTATGACAAAACACAACTAGTTATTAAAAAAATATTTGCAACAATTTACACACGCTAATACACATACCTTTTCTACCTATTATGCAGACTGCTGGTGGTTACTGCTGGTGGGTACTGCTGGTGGCTACTGCTGGCGGGTAATGCTGGTGGGTACTGCTGGTGGCTACTGCTGGTGGGTAATGTTGGCGGTTACTGCTGGTGGGTACTGCTGGTGGGTAGTGCTGGCGGTTACTGCTGGCAGGTAGTGCTGGCGGGTACTGCTGGTGGGTAATGCTGGCAGTTACTGCTGGTGGGTACTGCTGGCAGGTAGTGTTGGTGGGTAATGCTGACGGTTACTGCTGGCGGGTACTTCTGTTGGTTACTGCTGGCTGGTAATGCTGGTGGTTACTGCTGGTGGGTAATGCTGGTATTTACTGCTGGCTGGTAATGCTTGTGAGTAATGCTGGTGGTTACTGCTGGCGGGTAATGCTGTTGGGTAATGCTGGAAGGTAATGTTGGTCATGCGAGTACTGCTGGTCATGCGGGTACTGCTGGTCATGCGGGTACTGCTGGAGGAAGCAGCGGCTGCAGTAGAGAGCAGAGCCGCTGCTTCCTGTATGGCTCCTGTCACAGGCGGAGGGCATTTCATATCACTCCGCCTGTGACAGAGCCAAAACTATACAGGAAGCTGTCGGGTGTCGGTGAGACGCTAGCCAAAGGCGGGAGACTCCCACAAGTCACAGGAGACTTGGGATGTCTGTGTAATGTAATCTAACACCGGAGGTTATAATAAGAAAAAAAGTGGCTGTACAACCACTTTCAGTATGCAAAATAGAGATTGCTTTATGTACACATTTACACATAAACCAATTTCTGCCTTCTACCGGGAGATCTACTTCACAGCAACATCACAGCACCCTATGCTTTACGCCAGCCATAGACTGTTCAAATCTTAGACCAATTCAGCAGGGACCGGCCGAGATTCAAAATAAGTAATGCAGGCTGATTGTACCTAAGTTGGTCAGCCGATCAACTTGGGTACAATCAGCATGTTGTATTTTCTATTCGATTATTGCCAGTGGCTATAGCCCCTAACAATAAGCACCATGTGTTCCCTGGCTGGGGCAGCTACCTGCCCCCCCCCCCTCCCTACCTGTGGTTACAGGAAAGAAAACTGCTCTATCTATGGCGGGCTTCAATACTCCAATCAGCCCTGATGCAAGCAGTGCGTGGGCCTTTGGGAGGAGAGTCAATCCGGAGGAGTGGGGGGCGCTCAGGCAGGCTGTATTGGCATTCAGGCCCTTAAGTACTGCTGAGCCTCCGTGATCGAAAGAACTGAAATCCAATGAATGAAAGAAACAAGGACAGTCAGGCTAGGGAGGATAGAGCTAGAATAATGTTGGACATCCTTCAGCCAGGATATGAGGAGGGCTCTGTCTGATTTGCTGCAGCTTCTAATGCACATTGTGAGAAGCTCATAGTGTGCAGTGAAATTAGAGTAAGACATTTCAGTACAGGAGAGGAGCCGGTACAACCATGCAAGACTGAAGTAAAGGCTGGAGGTCAGCTTTAAACTTACGCTTGCCTCCCCCACCCCTTCTTTATATAACTCCACGACATTTGTAACGGTGGAAAAAAGTAGCATAACATTGGCAAGGCGGCACCACAACCCCATTCAGCCCTACTTATGCTGCCACACATGGCATGCCGAACAGAGTGTCTAGAAAGTGATGGGATAATGTGTTTTATCAATGAGATCAGCACTGTGCACTTTTGTTCTGTTTAACACTGCGAGTTCATACTTCTCTTGTTATTATGATGGGACTGTGCTGGGATTAATGAGGTAGGATCAGTGAGGTGTTGAATAGTAGCTGGATTGCATAATGTCTGAGTTGGCGGATAATTATCAAAAGAACTTGTACAGTGAGCTGCTTGATAATAGCAGTATTGTGCAATATCTATGTACACTCACCTCTGATATCCATTCTCTGGACCGCTAATACATTCCTTGTTGCAGGTTTATCATTCAGCTGGTTTGAAGGGTTGATAAAAGAATATGGATGTTGATTAAACATACTATAATGGTAAAAGTATGCCTCTTTGTTCAACCTTACAAATGTAAGGGGTGGTCTGAAGAGCTGCATTAAAGCGCTCTGCCTTGTCAGACATGGTAACAGGGGAACCAGATAATGCACAGCAGTTGAGAGGTTAGCAAATTGGCCTTGCAGAACTGGGGCTTAAAAAAAAGCATATTAATACTGGAGTGATGAGTTCCCTAAGCCCTGCTTTATTCAAAACATGTCTTATTTACCGGGGTTCTCTCTATTATACTATCTACCAGACTCTGTTGAGTGAGCTGCAGGATGCTGTGTTAGAGGCATATAACGGGTTAACTAAGCTTGTTTGTTGGCTGGCCAATCCCTGATGAGTTTGCCATCAGTGAGCAGGACCAAACTGTGCTACCCTTATAGTAGGGTTCTTTGACTGAGCCTGTGGTTGGGATATTGGGCTGGAACAACTGGCTGGGGTGTTGGACTGGAGCTGGTGGCTGGGGTGCTGGGGCGAAGCCTGTGGCTCCGGTGCTAGGCTGAAAACTGTGGTTTTGGTGTTGGGATAGAGCCTGTGGCTGTGGTAAAGGCCTGAAACTGGTGGCTGGGGTGCTGGGCTGTAACTCCTGTCTGGGGAGCTGTGCTGCAGTCTGTGGCTGTGGCGCTGGGCTTGAGCCTGAGTCTGGGGTGCTGGGTTGGAGCCTGAGGCTGGGTTGCTGGGCTAGAACCTGTGGTTAGGGTGCTGGGCTTGAGCCCCTGGCTGGGGTGATGGGCTGGAGGCTGTGGCTCAGGTGCTGCACTGAAGCTTGTTGCTGGGCTGGAACTTGTGTCTGGAGTGATAGGCTGGAACCTGTGCCTTGGGTATTGGGCTGGAGCCTGTGGTTGGGGTTCTAGACTAAAGCCTGTGTCTAGAGTGATGGGCTGGAGCCTGTGGCTTGGGTAGAGGACTGGATCCTACGGCTGGGGTGCTAGGCAGGAGCCTATGTCTTTACTGATGGCCTGCAACCTGTGGCAAGGGTAGAGGGCTGGGGCCTATGGCTGGGGTGCTAGGCTGGAGCCTGTGGCTAGGGTAGTGGGCTGGAGCGATAGGCTGTGGTTTCGGACTGGAGCTTGTGGCTGGGGTGCTGGGCCAGAGCCTGTGGCTAGGGTGCTGGGCTGGAGCCTGAGGCTTGGGTGCTGGGCTGGAGCCTGTGGCTAGGGTGCTGGGCTGGAGCCTTAGGCTGTTGTGCTGGGTTGGAACCTGAGGCTGGGGTGCTTGGCTGGAGCCTGTGGCTGGGGTGCTGGGCTGGAGCCTGAGGCTAGGGTGCTGGGCTGGATCCCCTGTTGGGTTGATTCGCTGGAGCCTGTTGCTCAGGTGCTTGGCTGAAGCTTGTTCTTGGGGTGCTGGACTGGAGCCTGTGGCTAGGGTGCTAGACTGCAGCCTGTGTCTAGAGTGATGGCCTGGAGCCTTTGTATAGGGTAGTGGGCTGGAGTAGAAACGAGACTTTCCATTTTATAGAAGGCTTCTTTTAGATTGCTGTGTGCTTATGCATAGTCCCTGTGTAATATTCTCACTGCCAGATGCTAAAGCCCTTAATCTTAATGCAAACTGCAAACTGTTTTCACAACTTCTATAGATCTGAGAGTCCTACCAATCTGCCCCATACAGCTTTCTAAGCCCTGATAAATCTAAACTGTTCTAACCCATAAAGTGCATTAGTGTTTTATCTTATGTTAGCATGATAATAAATTGTTAATACTTTTAAAAGCTTCTGAACTTTGCAACCATTGGCATGGCACTCTGATTGCTTTTTTAACCCCAGGACATGATGCAGCTGTGTAGTGTGTGGCAAGAAGTCTTGTATTGTACAGAATAAAGGAGAAAAGATAATATTTTTCTCAAGCGAAGTAGAGAAACTTTAAAGCAGGGGTGGGGAACCTACGGCCCACGGGCCGTATGCTGCCCCGAAGCCATCTGATCCGGCCCTGCCATTGGGCTGCCTCAGGAGGGCAAGGGGAGGGGGAGCGCCTCCTGATTACACGCAGAGCGGGTTCCTCTGCTTACCCGGCGCGGCCGCTGTCATACAAAGTCACGCCTCCTACCTATTGTGACGGGACTCACCGTCACTGGAATTTAAAGATGGATAAGTCATGGGGCTAATGGAGCCTTGCCTCTAGCCTAGAAGCTAAACCTTTATTCCTGTAAACTGTAAGGTACAGGAAGTCCACTCCTTATATGGGCATCCAGGAACTGGTAGAGACAGCATGGCTGCTAATCATTGAAGTGCTTTTGTCTAAAATAGGGTCTGAGACACCTTTTCCATTCACCTATTGTTAACTGTGCTAATGAGCCCACCTGTCTGTCTGCTTTAAGAGAGACTTATAGGAATGTTGATTAGATGCTAAGGGGGAGGGGGGATTGTCTCACATTGTATATTTTGTAGACTGTATGAGAGTGTAAAACTCTGTTACTATTGGATGGTGAATATTATGTTCAGTCTTCAACAAGGTCCATCTGGGTGGTAACTTTGTGGGTGAAAACTGTATATAAGTCTTGTTCAATTAAAGTTGTGCTGAGTTCATTCACCCTCAATCTAGAGTTCTGTCTCTTATTGGGGGATATGCTGCAAGGGATTGCTATGGTCCTCCATACTCCCTTAGAGAATCACTGAGCTCTTTTAAGAGCTTGTGTAGAGCTTGTTCTGCTGCACTCTCTGGGGAAAGAGAGGTTCACCCACTGGAACCTTGAGCCTTGTCGTAGGTCCAGGGTGGGTAGGAGATTGCGAGACCCCAACCAAGCTGCGGCGGTTCGTGGGATCTGAAGTGGTTACGGTGTCTGGTGGAGTGCTTGGAGCCCTCGGAAAGCACTAGGAGCATCTTTCAACGGAGGTACTCGGTCCGGGGTGCCCTGTTCCGTTACACCTATGATAGACAGAACAGTGGTGACGTCTATCATAGTAGTCGGTCCAGGAGGTGTGACTTCGTATGAGAGCGCCCACGCAGGGTAAGTAGAAGAGCCCTGCTCTGTGTGTAACCAGGAGGCGCTCTAATTCCCATGCGCTCTGCATTTATGGGGGGCACTAATCACTCTGCATTGATGGGGGCGCTATTCATTCTGCATTGATGGGGGCACTAATCACTCTGCATTAAGGGGGGCAAACCTGGAAAACCAGTTGCCAGTAGCAACATCATCAATACCAGCTAACATCACACACCTCACCAAAGAGAAGAAGTTGCAGCCATCACATTAGGGGTGAGTTAATTAAATGTTTGACCAAATATAACAGGCACATTTTTAACCACTTAAGCCCCGGAAGATTTTACCCCCATTCCGACCAGGGGGTATTTTGCGATTCGGCACTGCGTGACTTTAACGGACAATTGCGCGGTCGTGCGACGCTGTACCTAAACGAATTTGGCGTCCTTTTTTTCCCACAAACAGAGCTTTCTTTTGGTGGTATTTGATCACCTGTGCGATTTTTTGATCACGCGCTATAAACAAAAAAAGAGCGTCAATTTTGCAAAAATAGCAATATTTTTCACATTTTTTTATATGAAATTCCCCAAAAAAAAAATTTAAAAATCAAATTTTTTTTACTTTTTCGGCCAATTTGTTTTATGCTACCTATGTTTGGTAAAAAAAATCGCAAAAAGCGTATTTTGATTGGTTTGCGCAAAAGTTATCGCGTTTACTAACAAAGGGAAAGATTTCTGTCATTTTTGTTGTTTTTTTTTTTAACGTGTAATGGCGGCGATCTGCGATTTTTTTTGCGGTACTGCGACATTGGGGCGGACAGATCGGACCCTTGACTGACATTTTTGACACTTTTGGGGTTACCAGTGACATTTCTACAGTAATCAGTGCTATATATATGCACTGTTACTGTAAAAATACACTGGTAGTGAAGGGGTTAACTTTATTTGGGAGGGAGGGGCTGTGTGTATCCCTAGGGGCGTGCTTTCTACTGTGATTGGCTGGGGCTTGAGCTGTATGGACACTGATCAACGGATCTACATACTAGATCCGAGTGATCAGTATCCTAACAGCAAGGAGAATGACAGGTGGCTTGTTTACACAAGCTGCCTGACATTCTCCCTCTCCCCCGCCGATCGCCGAGTGACCGGCGGACATCGGGTCCGCCGGTCACACGCGCGGGGGGGTCCGTGACCACGCGGGAGCGGGAGCGCGCCTCCGGGGGCGCGCGCTCGCTCCCTAGACCCTCACAAGTTAGTGACGTAGCCCTACGTCACTTTGCCTGTGAGGGGCTGACTGCCGACGTAGATCGGCGTTAGGCAGTCGGCAAGTGGTTAAACTGATCATTTTGTACGGCCCCCGAATGATTTTAAAAATACCCAAATGGCCCTCGGCAGAAAAAAGGTTCCCCACCCGTGCTTTAAAGGATTAATTAGTGAAATGAAATAAAGAGTTTAACCGTACAGACTTACATTTACAACAGCTTCTTTGGTCTGTGCCATATCAGAGATGACACCATCGGTGATGATCAGAAGGACATAATACTGGGAGCCGTCCGTAATCTCACCGGCGGCACTAAAGAGCAATAAAGGGCATGAATAAACAATCAGAACTACAAAAATGTACTAAACCTCCAAAATCAAATTAAGTCAAATGACAGCAATCCATTTACCTGGCAACCTGATTTATAACCGATGCAAAGTTTGTTGGCCCGTAAAGCTGAACCGTTCGAAGACTTTTAAAGTAGGCCTCCAGTACACCCTGTATACCGACGCAGTTTGGATTATCCATGTCTCCATTCTAATAACCAGATAGAGAGGCAAAAAATTACTTGCAAGAATTACCTTGAGAGAGCTGCATATATGTCCTGCTTTCATTGACTTACGTCCACCACGTTGCCCTGATCTGTAAATGGCCGGATTAAAAGTTGCATCTACACTCTTAACACAATTCCTGGCCTGGTCTTATTATGGGTACCGGAACTGAAAATTGGTTGAGGAAGAAGGGTCATGTTGCATTTGTTGATTTATCAATGGCTCTGTCTGGGGACTAAGCCTCGGTGAGGTGGGGTGAAACGTGTAAGCAGCCGTAGTTAATGAAGTATCACTGACTAAGGCCATATAAAACACTCTACTCGAGTCGGGGAAGCTTTCCAGGTACTCATTATTGTTTGTGTAGCACTGCCCCCTAGGGAGCTGCTGAGAACGGATTCCCTTGGGTTACCCATAACAACAGTTTGTAAAATCTTAGCACTTTAAGTCCTTGGCTCAGTCAATAAACAGTCCAGGGGATTTGGTTTATTGTATTTTATTGAAACTTGGATAGGAGAAGGGATGAGTGGGATACTCCAACTTGACAACTATGCACAAATCCTGAGGACCTTTAACTGTTGAGTGCGGCAAGTCCGCTGCTTCACCTTGCCACTGAAGTGAAGATTTGAAAGGTGAACTATTCTGTAGATTACTCTTCATGGTCTAACTTGGCACCCCTTTCTTGCTTGCCATGTGTGCTAGCTTCTGTCCACTGACCCCACTGGAGTGGTCCCCTCCCTGGCAAGCTCCCTGGTACTCACAGACACTGTTTTTCCTCAGGTCGCTCTGCCACTTGCTCCACTGTCAGTATTTACAGGACCTCCTGGCTCAGCACCACACTCTGGTTCACTATGCCTGTGACCACCTTCCTTGCTGACAGGAGTAGAGACAGCCATCACCCTCCTCCTGGGACCTGGCTTTCCGCCCAAAGATGCCCTGTCACATGTGCCCTTGGCTTTTATGACCAATCCCAGGATGCACTGCGGTTGTGCCCTTCCACTGGGACAGTCAAAAAAGCCTGTGTGTCACTGGCTGGGTTTCCTCCACTGTCCAACAGGCTCCCCTATTGGATACAGTGGGGACACTCCCTCAGACCAAGTGAATCCCACATGGACACATGCAACAGGCAGAACTAATAATCAGACTCTCCTGATGAGCAGGCAGAGCCAAAAACTAGGCTTTACCTAGCACCTATATAGGAGGGTGCTACATTTGTTTGGGGACACTTACTTGGAGACAGCACCCACATGGCCCTCCTGTTCTAGCACCCACTGCTTGGACTGAGCTTGGACTGAGCTGTATTTATATTTCAAGGGACTGTGTTTTTTAATTATTTTAATGATAGGCCCAATTTAATATAGACATACAGTTTCAGTCAATCCTTTATTAAATAGAGTGGAGATATGAAACTATGTAATTAAAGGAAACCTGTCAAGAGAGAAGGACATGGAAGATGCCACAGCGAAATATTTGTTACCTGGCCTGCCTGACCCTGATCAAGTATGTAGATAGGGACTTCAAACTTTTCTCTGAGTGCCCATTCACACTACCGCGACTTGTCAGGCGACTGGTCAGCCTGACAAGTCGCGGTCCATCCAGTGCTACGGGAACCGTTCTAATAGGAGCGACTTAAGTCGCTCCGACTTAGAAAATAGTTCCTGTACTACTTTGGGGCGACATCGGAGCGACTTGCATTGACATTCATTATATGAAGTCCGTGCAAGTCGCGCCGAAGTCGCGGTGCACGCGACTTCACAGGTTGCCCCCAAAGTCGTGCTGCGGTAGTGTGAACCGGCACTAACCTTTCTGTTTAATTGTTCAAGGCCAGTGACTCCAAATAAACTGATGCTAGTTGGCTAGCATAGTGGTCAATCAACTAATGTTTTCATAAAGGGGTCAACAATGGCACCCCATGTATTTCAGGAACCCCCTGTATGGCATACCCTGTATTTCAGGTACCCTCTGTTTGCCACCCACTGTATGGGACCCCTGTATTTCTGGTACCCCCTATATTTATGGCACCCCCTGTATTTCAGGATACCCCTATATTGCACTAACTTTATTTTTGAGCCCCCTGTATTTCAGGCACCCACTGTATGGCACCCTCAGTATTTATGGCAACCCCTGTATAGCTTTCCCTGTATTTTAGGCACCCCCTGTATGGGACCCACTGTATTTCTGGCACCCCCTGTATTGCACCACCTGTAATCTTGCCACCACTGTATGGCCCCTCTGTATTTCAGGCAAAACCTGTATGCCCCCCCTCCCTCTGAATTTCTGGCACACTCTGTATTTTTTGGCATCCCTGTATTTCGGGCAGCTCTGTATGGGACCCAACGTATTTCTGGCACCCCCTGAGTTTCAAGACAGGTTTGATTTAAAGAACATACTGACCAGATTGATAATAACTGCGTGTGAAGTGACAGACTAATGACGTGCTGTAATATTTAGCAATTTTTTCAGTCTTTATCTGTTTGGAATGCTTCATAAAATCAAGGGTGAGAAATTTTGATTGGTCACTGGGTTCCTATTTTTCTCAATTTGCCTTATTGCAGTAGGAAAGACTCCGAGTTCTCCAAGGGAAAATCTTTCAGTCCCCTAGCTAGTCAGCGGTATTGGAGTATTTTCGAGTCACGTTAACTCTAGACTGAGGAAAATATGTCAGAAGACATTTACGCACCAGCGGGAACTCATGGGAAATCTTGCCATCTGGTGGGATCTTGGCACCGAACCCATATGCTGGGAATAGTTTGTCACTGTCATAGTCCTGGATAATCTCTCCGACAGCTTTCAGTGCCATGCCATATGCGTTCAGCTGGTACGGGTTCATGTAGTGGAGAGAGGTGGGCTGTGAGGGGTTACCTGGGGGGAGGGGAGAAGTAGAGCAGTTAGTGCACGCACACGAGCAGAATTTAGTTCAGATACAGGCAGGCAAAAGATGAGAAGTCCCTAATGAATAAAAGTCAGTATTTTAAATCTGAACCCCAGGCAATCAGCTAAAGACACAGATGAAACACACACACACATATACAGTATCTCCAGGGCCGTCTTTAAGGCAGGGCAAAAGGGGCAGTTCCCCCCGGCCCAGTCATTGTTGTGGGGCCTAAAGCAGCTGTCCTTTGAGCCTGCACTGCCTGAAAATAGTTCATAAGTGGATTTGGGAGGGCCCAAGAAAATGTTTGCCCAGGGTCCAATCAATAATAAAGAGGGCCCTGAACACACATGAACTCTAATGGCATCCCAGTCTTAGTCCGTAGGGTTCAATATTGAGTTGGCCCACCTTTGCAGCTATAACAGCTTCAACTCTTCTAGGAAGGCTGTCCACAAGGTTTAGCAGTGCGTCTATGGGAATGTTTTACCATTTTTCCAGAACCACATTTGTGAGGTCAAGCACTGAAGCTGGACGAAAAGGCCTGGCTCGCAGTCTCCACTATAATTCATCCCAAAGGTGTTCTATCGGGTTGAGGTCAGGACTCTGTGCAGGCCAGTGAAGTTCCTCCACCCCAAACTCGCTCATCCGTGTCTTTGTGCACTAATGCGCAGTCATATTGGAACAGAAAGTGGCCATCCCCAAACTGTTCCCACAAAGTTGGGAGCATATAATTGTACAAAATGTCTTGGTATGCTGACGCCTTAAGAGTTCTCTTCACTGGAACTAAGGGGCCAAATCCAACCCCTGAAAAACAACCCCACACCATAATCCCCTTCGTGCATTGGTTCAAATCATTTGGTGGCGGGGGGAATTATGGAGTGGGGTTGTTTTTCAGGGGTTGGGCTTGGCCTCTTAGTTCCAGTGAAGGGAACTCTTAAGGCGTCAGCATACAAAGACATTTTGGACAATTTCATGCTCCCAACTTTGTGGGAACAGTTTGGGGATTCAGTATTTTCTCTGCTAGCCGTGTCCCTGTCTGAGCCTGATCCTGAAACCCAGAGCACTAGATTTCTGCTTTATATCTTTATTATATGTCCCGGCAACCTCTGGAGGTGAAGGCTGGAGAGTCATCCTTGGAGTCTTGTATCCCCATATATGCTTATGCTGGCCCGTTTGGGTCTTATGTTAAGGTGAGAGGCCAATCTTACTGGTGAAGGGATTTGACACACCTGGTGCTTCCCTATTTACTCTCACGGGATTAAGGCTTTATTCTTGGACACTTGGACACATCATCTATTGCTTCTTAGCACTCAATTTATGTGGACACTATATTGTTTTTGATGAAATCACCTACTTATTTTGTGCACATCTGGCGCATCACGTTTTGATTTTTAATTTCATGCTCCCAACTTTTGTGGGAACAGTTTGGGGATGGCCCCTTCCTCTTCCAACATGACTGCGCACCAGTGCACAAAGCAAGGTCCATAAAGATATGGATGAGCGAGTTTGAGATGTTATAGCTGCAAAGGATGGGCCAACTCAATATTAAACCTTAAGGCCCCTTTCACACAGGCGGACCGTTCAGATCCGCCTGTCCGTTTTTTTGGTGGACCTGAACGGTCCCCCCATGCATCTCTATGGGGGATCGGATGTCAGCAGAGACATGTCCACTGACATCTGATCCGATCCATCAAATCTGGACGGATGGAAACCCTATTTTCCATCCGTCCAGCGGATCGGATGAGAACGGACCGACGGTCCGTTCCCATCCGATTTCCCCCATAGAGATGCATGGGGAACTGACAGCTGTGTCTCCACACACAGCGCGGAGATACAGCTGTCATCCTCCTGCTCATCGGGGGATCGGCGGCTCAATCCCCCGCTGAGAAAAACGGAATCCGTCTGACGGATGGATAATGTGAAAGGAGCCTAAGACTGGGATGTCATTACATTTCATTTGTGTGTAAAGGCAGGCATCCCAATACTTTTGACACTATAGTGTATATGTGCCCAGAGTTCTGTATTAAACACAAAAGGTTGCAAATAGTTAACAATTTGTGATCTGCTGATAGGCAGACACAGGTTTCCCAACTGTGCACACCTAGAGAAGCTTGCAAACCACTGAGCCTGATTACCAACAGCTGAGCAACTGTCAGCAAATCCACCCCATCATAAGAGCCACAAATACTAAATGACATCAGTGTTCCGAAAGGACAATAGAAGAGGGTTAAATATGGAGCTTTCAACAAATTTCTAATGTAAAATAGCAAACAATGCCACAACGCAGAGGTCAGACTTAGTTAGTTTGACTTATGAGTGTACATAACTGACCCAAAGTGTGCTTTTATATAATTCCTCTGTAAATGGGAAGTACTGCATATTTTCACCAAGGGCACATTCTAGTAATATTTTAGATAACTTACATTTTACAAGCTGGCACTTCAATAATTTTTAAATTGTGTTATATAAAGAAACAGGTAGATTGGCCACTAGAGGGAGCTTTCATTGGCTGCTTGTATTAACTCTTTATGTCCCTTAAAGCTGAACTCCGGGCAAATTTGTTTTCCCATGCACCCATGCAGTGGGGCTGCGCCCACACAGCACTGGTTAGCTGCTCGTTTGTGTCTAGGGGAAAAAGGAGAGCGGAGAAATACTTACCTAATCCTTTGATCCTCCCAGCACAAGACCAGTCCCTGTTTCTTATCATGGGGTGGCTTTTGTGGCTTCGGATCCGGGTATGCAGATTGTTTTTTTTTCCAGTCCTGGCCACATACTTATTGGTGAAAGATCCCAGCTCTGGTGTCATTTCTGGTTTCTGACCATCTTTTTCATTGTTGTCCATTTGGGCACTTTTGGACCATCCAAAGCTTGGAATACAGTTAGGTTGTGGACTTTTTATGCCCTCTCTCTCTCTTTTTATGCCCTCTCTCTCTCTCTCTCTCTCTCTCTCTCTATATATATATATATATATATATATATATATATATATATATATATAGTGTTGTAACGACCTGAGACCATGCCCCTGATGATGTCTTTTCGTGACGAAACGCGTTGGGTGGAGCCTGGTCAAGTGGCGTCACCACGCACTGAAGTTGGCTATTGCTTTGATTGGAAACGTTCTCATTAGATTTGACATGTTGATTTTATTTTCTGCGTTTGCTTGAATTTTTTTTATACTGCGCAATAAGGTTTTCTTTTACTTCTTGATGCTGTTGGATGCTGCTTCTGTTGGACTGTTGCAGTCTATAGGATTCAAAGGCACCAGAAAAGTGTTCTGATCAGCAGTTTACCAGTGCCCACACAGCACTGTTTAACTGCTCGATTGTGTCTAGGGTAAAGGAGAGCGGAGAAATACTTACCTAATCCTTTGATCCTCCCAGCCCAAGACCAGTCCCTGCGGCTCCTCCCACCACCCCCCCCCCGTAGTCTAGGGGCCTTGTGCAGTGGACTTTTCCTGACATCATTACGCCCATAGACCCAGTGCTGTATCTTGGCCTAGGCCAGTGATGGTGAACCTTGGCACTCCAGATGTTTTGGAACTACATTTCCCATGATGCTCAACTACACTGCAGAGTGCATGAGCATCATGGGAAATGTAGTGCCAAAACATCAGGAGTGCCAAGGTTCGCCATCACTGGCCTAGGCCAACAAGGCCCAGGCCTAGGGCGGCACTTTGAAGGGGGGCAGCAAAAAGCTTCACCCCGCAGGGAAAAAAAAACAGCCTTCTCCTGACTCCCACGTGAAAAGGGTCCCCACTGGCTTGGGCTACACTTTTATTATAGTACCAGTCTTATGGGGCGAATTGGGCTAAAGGGCAGGGTACAGGAGGCAAATCATTCTGGCAGCCCCACAAAGCAGTCACACTGCTACCTGTGGGTATGATAATTCTGGCCGGTGAGGACATTCAGACAGACCGCAGGCCACCGACCACACTTGATACAACTGGCCCGACGGCCGCCAATGCTAATAAGTGTGGCACTGCAGCCTAATGCTCCGCCTACCCTCCTCCGCCCCCAGGTATGGCAGGCATCATGTCAATAATATAATTTCATTTCTTTAAACATCCTTGTCCTTGAGTGAGCATACTGAATTGCATCATATACAATTAACACTTTTAATTGTAAATGATGGCAATAATATTTTGGACCTGCTCACCACATGTGTGCTATTGTAAAATGTCACTGGATTAGTAAGATTACTGCTATTTTATAAGATATTTGGACTTGTGTTTGCTGCTACTGATTATTTCACTTATTTCTATAATGACTATGGACTTCCTAGTCATTATACAAATAGGTGAAATAATCATATGATTACAATCAGTGGCAGCAAACACCCAAATATCAAAATTTCTTAAAAGAAAGGAGTAATCTTACTAATCCAGTAACATAAGGCTGTACTTATGGGCACTGATAAGGCTGCACTTATATCTACTGATGAGGTGGCACTGATAAGCTGCACTGATGGGGCTGCACCAATAAGGCAACACTGATATGCTGCACTGATGGGCACTGATATGCTGCACTGATAGGTGCTAATAGGCTGCACTAATGGGCACTAATATGCTGCTCTGATGGCCACTGATGAGGTGGCAATGGTGGGTATTAATAAACTGCACTGATGGGCACTAATAAGGCTGCACTGATAAGGCAGTACTGATATGCTGCACTGATGGGCACTGATGAGGCTGAACTTATTGGAACTGATGAGGCTGCACAGATAGACACTGATAGTCTGTGGTTGTGGCTTACAGATGACAGGGCAGATCATAAACAGGAAGGGGTGTGGCCTTCACAGGAAGGGGTGGGCCATATTTAATTTAGCGGGTGCCCAAGTTTAGTCAGGCCTAGGGCAGCACAAAACCTAAATACACCACTGCATAGACCTGCTCTGGACAGGAAGATGTCAGGAGCACTACACCACTGGATCGGAGGAGTGCCTTTTGTCGCTGAAGCTGAGGATCAGGTGAGTATACAGCTTTCTGGTCGCCCCTTGACAAAACAAGCAGTTAACCCATGCAGTGTGGGCACAGCCTCACTGCATGGGAAAAAATATAAACAAAGGAAAGCAGCACTAGTTTATTATTTGTTTAACTGGTATCACAGTTTTTAACCGGCTGCTTGTGTGTTTTATTTTTTGACCTAGTGCAGATATAATTTTGGTGATGGGTAATAATTGCCAGAGCTCAGTTTTAAAGCAGCATTAAGTCCAAAAAGCAAAAATGTAATATATTGCAGTCTACCAATTCTGAGATGTTGTGGCTCCATTAGCTTTCTTGTTTTAAGGTTTTTCTTATATTTATGTATTTTTCACATAAGAAGTATAAATCTGTGCCCTGTGTGAGGGCTATGTTTACCTGCAGGGGGATGCACAGGTTTTTCTATGCCCATCCTAGTGCTATCAATTGGAAAGCAGTGGCTGCACAGACCTAATTTGACCTCCTTCCTGAGTGCCTTTGCACAGTCCGGAATGCACCCATGCAAACCCACAAACACACTCAATCCTCATGCAGTCCCTATACAGCACAGTTCAGATTGAGAAAGGGAGAAGCAGCACACTGAGCCAATCATCTGTGCTGCAGAGGTGCTGACCAGGGACATGTTGACAGAAGGAGAGAGCAGAGAGACAAAGAATTTAGATCATCAAACTCCTGCTTCTCTTACTATCTAGTTGCAGGATGGGTAAGGGACAAGACCTGTAAGTTCTACTTAAAGTAGTGGTAAAGTTACCTGTGTGACTTTTACCTACAGGTAAGCCTTTAATAAGCATACCCTCCTGGTGCCTTTGAATCCTATGTTTCTCATCATGGGGGTGGCTTTTGTGGCTTCGGATCTGGGTATGCGTATTGTTTTTTTCCAGTCCTGGCCACATACTTATTGATGAAAGATCCCAGCTTTGGTGTCATTTCTGGTTTCTGACCATCTTTTCATTGTTGTCCATTTGGGCACCAGGGTCACTTCCAGTTCTGGACTTTTGGACCATCCAAAGTTTGGAGTACAATTAAGTTGTGGATGGGACTTTTTATGCCCTCGCGCTCTCTTTTTATGCCCTCTCTCTTATATATATATATATATATATATATATATATATATAGTGTTGTGCTGACCTGAGACCATGCCCCTGATGATGTCTTTTCACGACGAAACGCGTTGGGTGGAGTCTGGTCAAGTGGCGTCACCACGCACTGGAGTTGGCTATTGCTTTGATTGGAAACATTCTCATTAGATTTGACATGTTGATTTTATCTCCTGCATTTTTTTTTCAGTCCCTGCCCCATACTTATTGGTGGAAGTTCTCGGCTCTGGTGTCAATTCTGGTTTCCTACCATCTTTTCATTGTTGTCCATTTGGGCACCAGCGTCACTTCTGGTTCTGGACTTCTGGACCATCCGAAGTTTGGAGCACAATTAAGTACTTTGTTTGCCCTCTCTCTCTCTCTCTCTCTCTCTCTCTCTCTATATATATATATATATATATATATATATATACAGTCAGGTCCATAAATGTTGGGACATTGACACAATTCTAATCTTTTTTGGCTCTATACACTTCCACAATGGATTTGAAATGAAACAAACAAGGTGTGCTTTAACTGCAGACTTTCAGCTTTAATTTGAGGGTATTTACATCCAAATCAGGCGAACGGTGTAGGAATTACAACAGTCTGTATATGTGCCTCCCACTTTTTAAGGGACCAAAAGTAATGGGACAATTGGCTGCTCAGCTGTTCCATGGCCAGGTGTGTGTTATCCCCTCATTATCCCATTTACAAGGAGCAGATAAAAGGTCCAGAGTTCATTTCAAGTGTGCTATTTCCATTTGGAATCTGTCGCTGGCAACTCTCAATATGAGATCCAAAGAGCTGTCACTATTAGTAAAGCAAGCCATCATTAGGCTGAAAAAACAAAACAAACCCATCAGAGAGATAGCAAAAACATTAGGTGTGGCCAAACCAACTGTTTGGAACATCCTTAAAAAGAAGGAACGCACCGGTGAGCTCAGCAACACCAAAAGACCTGGAAAACCACGGAAAACAACTGTGGTGGATGACCAAAGAATTCTTTCCCTGGTGAAGAAAACACCCTTCACAACAGTTGGTCAGATCAAGAACACTCTCCAGGAGGTAGGTGTATGTGTGTCAAAGTCAACAATCAAGAGAAGACTTCACCAGAGCGAATACAGAGGGTTCACCACAAGATGTAAACCATTGGTGAGCCTCAAAAACAGGAAGGCCAGATTAGAGTTTGCCAAACAACATCTAAAAAAGCCTTCACAGTTCTGGAACATCCTATGGACAGATGAGACCAAGATCAACTTGTACCAGAGTGATGGGAAGAGAAGAGTATGGAGAAGGAAAGGAACTGCTCATGATCCAAAGCATACCACCTCATCAGTGAAGCATGGTGGTGGTAGTGTCATGGTGTGGGCATGTATGGCTGCCAATGGAACTGGTTCTCTTGTATTTATTGATGATGTGACTGCTGACAAAAGCAGCAGGATGAATTCTGAGGTCTTTCAGCCAATATTATCTGCTCATATTCAGCCAAATGCTTCAGAACTCATTGGACGGCGCTTCACAGTGCAGATGGACAATGACCCAAAGCATACCCAAAGCATACTGTGAAAGCAACCAAAGAGTTTTTTAAGGGAAAGAAGTGGAATGTTATGCAATGGACAAGTCAATCACCTGACCTGAATCCGATTGAGCATGCATTTCACTTGCTGAAGACAAAACTGAAGGGAAAATGCCCCAAGAACAAGCAGGAACTGAAGACAGTTGCAGTAGAGGCCTGACAGAGCATCACCAGGGATGAAACCCAGCGTCTGGTGATGTCTATGCGTTCCAGACTTCCAGCTGTAAATGACTGCAAAGGATTTGTAACCAAAGTTTGATTTATGATTATTAATCTGTCCCATTACTTTTGGTCCCTTAAAAAGTGGGAGGCACATATACAAACTGTTGTAATTCCTACACCGTTCACCTGATTTTGATGTAAATACCCTCAAATTAAAGCTGACAGTCTGCAGTTAAAGCATATCTTGTTTTTTTCATTTCAAATCCATTGTGGTGGTGTATAGAGCCAAAAAGATTAGAATTGTGTTGATGTCTCAATATTTATGGACCTAACTGTACAGGGAGTGCAGAATTATTAGGCAAATTAGTATTTTTGAGGATTAATTTTATTATTGAACAACAACCATGTTCTCAATGAACCCAAAAAACTAATTAATATCAAAGCTGACTATTTTTGGAAGTAGTTTTTAGTTTGTTTTTAGTTTTAGCTATTTTAGGGGGATAGCTGTGTGTGCAGGTGACTATTACTGTGCATAATTATTAGGCAACTTAACAAAAATCAAAGATACAGTATACCCATTTCAATTATTTATTTTTACCAGTGAAACCAATATAACATCTCAACATTCACAAATATACATTTCTGACATTCAAAAACAAAACAAAAACAAATCAGTGACCAATATAGCCACCTTTCTTTGCAAGGACACTCAAAAGCCTGCCATCCATGGATTCTGTCAGTGTTTTGATCTGTTCACCATCAACATTGCGTGCAGCAGCAACCACAGCCTCCCAGACACTGTTCAGAGAGGTGTACTGTTTTCCCTCCTTGTAAATCTCACATTTGATGATGGACCACAGGTTCTCAATGGGGTTCAGATCAGGTGAACAAGGAGGCCATGTCATTAGCTTTTCTTCTTTTATACCCTTTCTTGCCAGCCACGCTGTGGAGTACTTGGACGCGTGTGATGGAGCATTGTCCTGCATGAAAATCATGTTTTTCTTGAAGGATGCAGACTTCTTCCTGTACCACTGCTTGAAGAAGGTGTCTTCCAGAAACTGGCAGTAGGACTGGGAGTTGAGCTTGACTCCATCCTCAACCCGAAAAGGCCCCACAAGCTCATCTTTGATGATACCAGTCCAAACCAGTACTCCACCTCCACCTTGCTGGCGTCTGAGTCAGACTGGAGCTCTCTGCCCTTTACCAATCCAGCCAAGGGCCCATCCATCTGGCCCATCAAGACTCACTCTCATTTCATCAGTCCATAAAACCTTTGAAAAATCAGTCTTGAGATATTTCTTGGCCCAGTCTTGACGTTTCAGCTTGTGTGTCTTGTTCAGTGGTGGTCGTCTTTCAGCCTTTCTTACCTTGGCCATGTCTCTGAGTATTGCACACCTTGTGCTTTTGGGCACTCCAGTGATGTTGCAGCTCTGAAATATGGCCAAACTGGTGGCAAGTGGCATCTTGGCAGCTGCACGCTTGACTTTTCTCAGTTCATGGGCTGTTATTTTGCGCCTTGGTTTTTCCACACGCTTCTTGCGACCCTGTTGACTATTTTGAATGAAATGCTTGATTGTTCGATGATCACGCTTCAGAAGCTTTGCAATTTTAAGAGTGCTGCATCCCTCTGCAAGATATCTCACTATTTTTGACTTTTCTGAGCCTGTCAAGTCCTTCTTTTGACCCATTTTGCCCAAGGAAAGGAAGTTGCCTAATAATTATGCACACCTGATATAGGGTGTTGATGTCATTAGACCACACCCCTTCTCATTACAGAGATGCACATCACCTAATATGCTTAATTGGTAGTAGGCTTTCGAGCCTATACAGCTTGGAGTAACAGCTTGGAGTAAGACAACATGCATAAAGAGGATGATGTGGTCAAAATACTCATTTGCCTAATAATTCTGCACTCCCTGTATATAGTGTTGTGCCGACCTGAGACCATGCCCCTGATGGCGTCTTTTCACAACGAAACGCATTGGCTGAAGCCTGGTCAAGTGACTTTGCCACTGGAGTTGACTATTGCTTTGGTTGGAAACTTTCTCATTAGATTTGACATGCTGATTTTATCTCCTGCGTTTGCTTGACTTTTTTTAATACTGTGCAATGAGGTTTTCTTTTACTTATTGATGCTGTTGGGTGCTGCTTCTGGTGGAGTGTTGCAATCCATAGGATTCAAAGGCACTAGGAGGGTATTCTGATCATTAGGTCCAGCGATGATCTGTAATTGAGTGATATTGATCACTTTTGTGGGTGAGCCACATTTGAGGGTAAAAGGCTTGGAGTGTTGCTTATTGGTGGAGGAATACCTTTATCACCCTTTTGTGTTCATAAATGCACTAGTGGAGGTGCGTTTGCCAAACCGGAGATCTGCCATGTAATAAATATGACACTTTAAGGACTTTTATATGTAAAAGTCCTGCATTTATATTGTAATTTTGTATTATTTGTCACCAGCAATTTCATGCTTTTACTTATTTATACAAATTTTTGCAGAGTGCAGGTGATCTTTATATACATTATGAGCCTTTAACCACTTAAGCCCCGGAGGATTTTCCTGCTCAAAGACCAGGCCCTATTTTGCGATTCGTCACTGCGTGAATTTAACAGACAGTTGCGCGGTCATGCGACGCTGTACCCAAATGCAATTTACGTCCTTTTTTTCTCACAAACAGAGCTTTCTTTTGGTGGTATTTGATCACCTGTGCGATTTTTACTTTTTGCGCTATAAACAAAAAAAGAGCGACAATTTTGAAAAAATAACAATATTTTTCACATTTTTTAATACGAATTTCCCCCCAAAAAAATTTAAAAATCAAAATTTTTTAACATTTTAGGCCAATTTGTTTTCTGCTACATATTTTTGGTAAAAAAAAAATCGCAATAAGCGTATTTTGATTGGTTTGCGCAAAAGTTATTGCGTTTACTAACTAAGGGAAAGATTTATGTAATTTTTATGTTTTTTTTTTTAAACTAGTAATGGCGGCGATCTGCGATTTTTTTTTTTGCGGGACTGCGACATTGCGGCGGACAGATCGGACCCCTGACTAACATTTTTGACACTTTTGGGGGTACCAGTGACATTACTACAGTAATCAGTGCTATACATATGCACAGTTACTGTAAAAATGACAGTGGCAGGGAAGGGGTTAACTTTATTAGTGATCAAGGGGTTAAGTGTGTCCCTAGGGGCGTGATTCTAACTGTAAAGGGGCGTGGCTAGTGATGTAACCACAGAGACATGCGATCCTACATAGCAGGATCGTGTAGTCTCTGCAGTTAGATCAGGGAGAATGATAGGCGGCTTTGTTTACATCAGCCGCCTGCCTTTCTCCCTCTCCACCGGGAGATTGCGGGTGACCGGCGGACATCAGAGCCGCCGGTCACTCGCGCGGACACGTCAGGGAATGAGCGGGGGCGGGAGCGCGCCTCCGGCGGCGCGTGCTCGCCCACTAGAGGCTCGTAGGCGAGCGACGTAGCCCTACGTCGGTTTGCCTGTACGGGGCTGACTGCCGCAGTAAATAGTCGTGCGGCGGTCGGCAAGCGGTTTTTAATAAGGCTTACCTGTAGGTACTGTAAATGTGCACAGTTTAGGGGAAATTTACTTTAGTAGCAGTCGGTGACATCACAGCTTGGCTGTTCAAACGGTTGAAGCCCACAAACAGGGAAGAAATACTGGGTGAAGATGGAAGCCTTGCCAGTGGTGACAGTGCGCCGTAGTAGGGCTGAGTTTTAGGGTAAATCTGCGATATGCGGTGCATATTAGCACATTGTGGATTCTTGCAGGGGCCCAATTTTTATTTATTTTTTTGCGGTTTATTACCCCTTTAACTGCGATATGGGCAGAAATCCATAGCTGTTTGTTCAGCTTTAAGGTCTGGAAACGATAAACATTCACCCTTTACAGCATCGCAGCCTCTACAAATAAACTCCGCTGCTTCGAGGACGGGAGTGAATCTCGCAGCCTCATTAAGCGCTGAGCAAAACAGGCAGCATCTGTGCAGCCTGATAGTGAACTTAACCTCTATGGGCAACCTGCATCTTCGTGTTATCATAGCAACCCCCCCAAACCCCTCCCTTCCCTCAGATCCTTGTTGCTTTCACGGCCATGAGACTCCAGCAATTAATTGGAATAATGGGAGAAAGTTGCAGGGAGGTAAGAGAGATAGAAAAAAAAATCCTTCATCACACTCACCGTTCGAAGCTGTGAAATCAATGGCAACTGTGAAGTTTAATTGCGTCCTAGAAGAAGAAGAAAAAAAAAAAAAGAAACAAGTAAAAGTAATTGCGGATTCTTCTCCCACCTTGTGTACTATCTGTGATGTGACGGCTGGATAATTTGCCAGGTTCTCCCCTGCTACTCCCTGAATGTAATTTCAATGATAGATAGAAGTATGGGACTCCTCTATAGTGTATTAAATGAACTTCAGCTGGCAGAGCCTCACAGAACAGATTGCTGCCATTGCTCTTCGCTGTATAGCGTAATGGTAGCCACGGAGGGATTACAAGCCTTAACATGATTCATGCTGTCGCTTACAGAGATATTTAGTTAACAAGTTGGGAAAAAAAAGAGACACATGTCCCGTAAGTCAATCCCTTTACAACCCAGCAGTCTTGATCCAGAGTAGTGGTCTTCAAACTATGGCCCACATGCTGGATATGGCCCTTTACTTGCTATTATTTGGCCCCATTGGGCACTATTCCTCTCACTGATATGAAGTACTATTCCTCCCACTGACACTAACAATAGGACACCATTCCTTTTGCAGACACGAAAAGTGGGGCATTATTCCTCCCATTGACACCAACAATGGGGCACTATTTCTCCCACTGACATCAATGATGTGGCACCATTACTCTCAATGAGAGCAATAATGGCGCACTATTCCTCCCACTGGCTTCTATGACATGACATTATTAATCCCTTTAATACCAATAATGGGGTACCCCACTGATACCCACAAATGGGCATGATTACTCAACACTAATACCAAAGATAGAACACTATTCCTCCCACTATTACAATGATAGGGCAATATTCCTCCCAGTGATTCCAATGAAGGGGCACTATTCCTCCCACTAAAAAAAATAATAGGGCACTATTCCTCCCACTATTACCAATGATGGGGCACTATTCTCCCCACTATTACCAATAATGGGCCACTATTCCTCCCACTATTACAATGACAGGGCAATATCCCCCCCAGAGATTCCAATGATGGGGCACTATTCCTCACACTAATAAAAATAATAGGGCACTATTCCTCCCACTATTACCAGTGATGGGGCACTATTTTTCCCACTATTACCAATAATGGAGCACTATTCCTCCCACTAATACTAATGATAGGGCACTATTCCTCTCACTAATAATAATGATGGGCCACTATTCCTCCTATACAATTGATGGGGCATAATTCATCCCACTATTGCCATGGGGTACTAATCCTCCCACTAATACCAATGACGGGGCACTATTCCTCCTACTAATACCAATGGTGGGACACTATTCCTCCCACTATTACCAATGATAAGGCACTCTTCCACTATTACCAATGATGGGGCACCATTCCCCCTACTAATACCAGTAATGGGGCACTATTCCTCCCACTATTACAAAGATGGGCACCATTCCTCCTACTAATACCAGTAATGGGTCACTATTCCTCCCATTAATACCAATGATGGGGCCCTATTCCTCCCACTAATACCAATGATGGGGCACTATTCCTCTCACTAATGCCAATCATGGGGCACTATTTATTATCATAATACCAATCATGGGGCACTATTTCTCCTACTGACCACAGGCGCTATGCAACTTTTTTACTCCCACTGACCACCAAATCTGAGACATTGTCGAAAGATAGGGGTTGTGGATCTTGTATTGGAGGTTAGTTAGTAGTTTTCTGCCACCATCCCAACAATTTGTGTGTCGTTTGTGGTATCTCAGGTCAGGTGGGGGGATTTTATGGACAGGAGTAAGGATATAGAAAGTAGTAATATAATAATATTTATTAAAGAAAAAGAAAAACAATTTATATACAAACACTTGGGTGTGAATGGGTAAAGGCCCATTTAGTGCCAGTGAAGAGAAGGTAGAGTGTGTTTACACGTGAAAATTTAGTGACTTCATTATTTAGAACGGGACAATCCTGCACTGTTGATCCCTGTATGAGGATAGGGACTGGTTCAGAGCGGGTGTCCAATCGGTAATCCGACGCGTTTCGGCCAAGGTTAGGCCTTTATCAAGGTTGTATCACCGATTATCGGTGATACAACCTTGATAAAGGCCTAACCTTGGCCGAAACGCGTCGGATTACCGATTGGACACCCGCTCTGAACCAGTCCCTATCCTCATACAGGGATCAACAGTGCAGGATTGTCCCGTTCTAAATAATGAAGTCACTAAATTTTCACGTGTAAACACACTCTACCTTCTCTTCACTGGCACTCAATGGGCCTTTACCCATTCACACCCAAGTGTTTGTATATAAATTGTTTTTCTTTTTCTGAGACATTGTCTACTTCCACCGATGCCAGGGTATCTTCTACTCTTACTGACTACAGTCTGCCCCCTGAGGTTTGAAGGAGAGTACACTGGCCTTTTGTTTTGAAAGTTTGGAAACCCCTAAACCAAGGGTTGGCAGCGAAAATCCTCTGTTTTGCTCTGGTGACATTATTACAGAGGCCATCAAGGTCTTCATTAGACATGACACGAGAAGGCACCCTGTCTTGCTTCCTCCAGGCGCCACCTCTGATTGACAGTGAAGGGGGGAGCTATCACATTGATAACCTTTCTTAGAGCGCATTGAAAAACTTTCCCATTCCACTGATGATGGTGACAACCCTTTAGGTGAATTCACTGCAGGCCCTGCAATGTTGTCACCCTTCTGGAGGAAGACTGGTGGGCTGTCAGAATCATTAGGTATTTTATATGTAGCACTGTCCCTGTAGGGCTTGCTGTATGATGACTTGTTGGGCCTCCTCTGATTACCAGCAAACAGTCACTTAGGGTACAATTTACACATTCATCCTTACTCCCAATGGCTCGTTGCTCAATAAACAATCCAAGGGTGTTGGTTTTTAGTATTTATTGTGGAACTTGGATGGGAGAAGGAATAGTGGGATACTCTGACTGGAACTACTGTATATACATTGGATAAGGACATCTCTCACTTGGCCTCACCAGGTTGCTTGTGGAAGCAGTCTCACTGCTTAAACCATACTGCCACATGTATGGAAAGGGTTATATCTCCTTTCTCTTTCTCCAGCAATAGACTTGGTAAAATACATTATCTTCAAGAAACTCTCTAGCATCCCCTTTACTGACACCCGTCCACTGACTCTTCTAGCTGCAGGGCTGGCCCCCCTCAGGTGAGGCCCCTTGACACAGATCTGTACTCACTGTACTGCAGAATCAGATCCTTCCAGTGTCTCCACTCCTAGTCAGCTTTACAGGACCTCCGGGTTCAGTTCCTCTCTAGCTCTTTAGGCCCTCAGGTCGACCACCTGAGGCCGCATGGCACCTCTACAGAGGAGAAGGCAGCCGCCCCCTCCCTCCAGGACTCTGCTCTCCAGCTGAAAGACCCCTGAGCACATGTGCTCCTGGCATTTATACAGTATCCCAGCTACAATGAGGCATTTTCCTCTGCCAAAATGCCAGGGCTGTACCAAATGCCTGTGCACTCATTTGTCAGGTTTCCTTCCACTGTCCAATATGCCTCCCTATTGGACCAGGGTGAAACACTCTTCAGACAGATTGAGTTGCACCTGAGCACATTGATCAGACCTCACTAGCAGATCCTGCTCTCTGGTAGGCAGAGAACAATATAGATTTACCTGCAATCCCTCTGGTAAGCAGAAAGGACTCAAAACTATACTCTACCTAGGAGGGTGCTACATGTCTTTAATAAAAAAAAGAATATTTTGAAATAAACAATGCATGTTTACTTTATTGGATTGGTGCTTCAGCAAGGATTGAAGGAGAATTCCACTTTTTGCAAAAAAAATTATAAATGCACTCAGGGCGCAAAATGCAAAAAATGTGAATGTATTTATTTATTTTGCATTTGAGCTTGCAAAGCATTGCAACCAATTTTTGTTATGTTTATTTTTAATTCAGCAGACCACACAGCCCCCTTGACATTTCACTTCCCCATAGAGAAATCTACTCTGCCGCTGTACTCGCTATATGCAGTTTTGCTGTGAGGTTCCTGCTGGGAGCCACTGTCAATCAACACAGGATAAATCAATTTGGACTCTTTTATTATTTGATCTGGTTCTCCTTCTATTGGTACATTTTTTTTTATTTTAATTAACACAGGAGGATTGGGCAGGGGGGTGGGCAGGCTTAACTGACTATGGAGATACAGGCATGCCATGCATTGGCACAACATCCTATACTTCCATCAGTCCCCTGCTTCATTCAACATCTGCATCCAGCAATCAACAGTTGCTTTCTGAGCAGTACTGTCAACTGGACCACTGTGCATGGGGAGTTTTACTGATAGAGACCCTGGCTCTTTGTTGAGCAGCAGTCCAACTCTCCAATGTGCTACCAGCACAGAGAATTTTAACCCCTGCTGCAGCAAACTAATACAATAAAAAAAAAAAAAAAAAAAAAAAAAGACCCCACCACCATGGATCTGCTTCTTTGCTTAGCATGGAAAAAAAGGAAATGAAGCAGAACTGGCAGGTTTAATGGATATTTAAGAGCAAAGTATAAAAAAATAAAAAATAAAAAGGTTTACCAAAAACAACATAAAAAAACAGACACACATACAGGGTTGGAATTTTTGGCCTAACATACACTTTAAAACCCAATTAAAGATTCATTTTTTTATTACTGTAATGAACTCAGGCTGCAAAAAAAGAGTAATAAACGTGGGCAATTTTAAAATAGATACTAGGGGTGCTGCAGCACAACGGAGATCCAAACCGCAGCTCAATGCGGTATACCAGTCAAGGTCTCTAACGGTCTGACACTCCCTCTGCACACTGCTTCAGTCTACAGCACATGTGTCAAACACAAGGCCTGCGGGCCGAATGTGGCCCTCCAGGCCATTTCATGTGGCCCTCGCACCTCTCCTGCAGCTGCGGCAACCCCCTCATTTCTGTCCAAACCTTGTCTCAGCATTTGGCAGCAAAGAGGAGGACAGACTTCCTCATACAGATCCTGTGCTGCTGCAGCACCCCTTCGTCTCTGTCCAAACCTTGTCTCAGCATTTGGCAGCAAAGAGGAGGACAGACTTCCTCATACAAATTCTGTGCTGCTGCAGCACCGCCTCGTCTCTGCCTCCCCTTGTCTTAGCATTCAGCAAACTCCAGCCCTCCTCTTGTCCTCCTCTAGACCCTGAACTTTCTGCTTCCCAGCTACATCCACAGCTTCTTCCAGGCAGCAGCACAAGGTAAAGGGGGTGTACTGTGATGTAAAAGAAGGTGGGGGACTTTTGACCTCTGATAGCGGGGGCTCTTGACATCTGATATAAGGGGGGGGGGAGTAGGGTGCTTTGGAAAACTAGTCTTACAGATGCAACTGGCCCTTTGAGGGCAACCATAATGCTGATGCGGCATGTGATGAAATTTAGTTTGACGAAGGAAGGGGACAAGTAGTCAGACTGCTGGAGACCCAGACTTCTTAACTTTGTGTTAAAGTGGTGTAAGCCTCATACATGATGTGTAGCACCCTTCCACGTAGGTGTTGATGAGAGAGTATAGTTTTTGGGTCTTTCTGCTTACCAGAGAGATTGTCAGGTAAATTTATATTGTTCTCTGCCTACCAGAGAGCAGGATCTGCTAGTAAGATCTGCTCATGGTGCTCAGGTGCAGCTCAGTTTGTCTGAAGTGTTTCACACAATGGTCCAATATGGAGGCATATTGGAGGGAGAAACCTGACAAATGAGTGCACAGGCATTTAGTACAGCCCTGGTGATTGGCAGAGGAAAGTGTCTCAGTGCATGCTGGGATACTGAATAAATGCCGAGGGCACATGTGCCCAGGGTCTTTCAGCTGGAGAGTGGAGTCCCGGAAGGAGGGGGTGGCTGCCCCTCCCCTGCAGAAGCTGCCATGCAGCCTCAGGTGGTTGACCTGAGGGCCGGAGAGTTAGAGAGGAGCTGAATCCAGAGGTCCTGCAGAGCTGACTGAAGGGGAGACACTGGAGAGGATCTGATTCTGCATACAGTGAGTACAGATCTGTGTCATGAGGCCTGTCCTGAGAGGGCCATCCCTTCTGTGGAAGAGTCAGTGGACGGGTGTCAGTGGAAGGGGATGCTAGAGAGTGTCCTGAAGATAAAGTAGTCGCAACAAATCTGCCGCTAGAGAGAGCAAGACTAAATTCTTCCATACAAGTGTCAGTATGGTTAAAGCAGTATAACCTGGTGAGACTGAATGAGAGTTGTCCTTATCTACTGTAACTAGTTCCATTTGGAGAATCCCACTATTCCCTTCTCCCATCCAAGTTCCACAAGAAATATAAAACCAAAACCCCTGGACCGTTTATTGAGTAATTGAGCCACTGGGAGTAAGGATGGATGTGTGAACTGTCCCTGAGTGACTGTCTGTAGGTAATCAGAGGAGGCCCAAGAAGTCATCATACAGCAAGCCCTACGGGAGACAGTACTACACATGAAATATGAACAAAGCACATCCTTCTATACTGTGTACTTGCTCTATTCAAAGCACAGAGTGTCATTTTGTTCTGCTTTCTCTTCATCGGTTATTTGCATGAGTCATTTCTGACAGCTTTTCCAACTCCAAGAGATAAAACGTTGAAGGGGGAGGAGAGCTTCAGCACACAGCCTATGATTGACAGCCACAGCTGTGCATGTTCCCCATGTATGTGTCCCTTCCCTCGAATCAGGGCTCAGAGCTCTCTTTACTGAGCTCTGCTGTGTGAGACTTCAGATCTTCACCCCCCCCCCCCTGCTTTTCAGAGCTGAAAGATGCTGTGCAAAATATATGTTTTAAAAGAGAGGCTGTAGATAAACAGGTACAACTTATGTAGGAGGATTTGTTTCATCTCTGTGTATCACCTGAGGCCAGTCACTTCATTGAGTATATGTAAGGGTTTTTAACCACTTTAGGCAGCATGCTGACTATAAAGTGTGCTGCCACAATGGATAATATTAACCCTTGCTGCAGCAAACTAGTAAAAGAATGCCAATATTTTAATTCAGGCTGACTGCATTACAGAATGAAAAAAAAAGAGATCCTTCAATTTGACTTTAACGGACTGCGTAATGGTTTTGTAGATACTTGGTGATTTATTATGGTCAGTGCTAAATATTAAGAATGCTAAAAATATTGTTTTTTATTATTTTTACAGAGATAAATATAAAATGGTTAGTATCCATTCTGTTATCAAATCATTTCCACTGTTGTTCACAGAGCTCAATAGCTCAAGGTGCGATTAAGATTCTCAAGTGATGAGACTCCTCCCTCACCAGACAACTGCAGCTATTATATCATGTTTATTGAGGAAGGACATGTACAAACTTTATTTTATTTACAGCGCAAAGATGACACTTACCCTCCTTTGATGTAATCAACAAATGTATATTCAGATTCAGCCTTGAAAGACAAAAGTGTCACCTGTGAGACAGTAATTAATGAATAATTAAAAAACAGACAGTGACAGAAATGTATGGTTATCATTATATATGGTTAATATATATACTGTATATATATATATATATATATATATATATATATATATACAGTATGTATATATATATATATATATATATATATATATATATATATATATACACACACACACACACACACATACATATATATATTTATAATATGGCTATCATATGATTATATATAATAATATATCATTTTTTACATATGACATGCCAGACAAAGAGAAAATCTCGGGTTGTACATTTATATTCCTTCAAAATTATCTATTTTTGGATCTCGTAAAGGATTACTCCAGCTAAATAGGAAAAATATTGACCCTCCCTGTGTCCTGGTGAATCTGTAAGTGCTTTAAAAAAATGTTCTAACACAAAGTTCATGATTTTGATACACAGCGATACTCATTCTAATCTAATGGACCAAAGGGAAGGATTGCTCAATCTGACCTCTAATTCTCTACTCCAGTGGTCTCCAAATCGCGGCCCAGGGGCCAGATGTGGCCCTTTGATTGCTTTTATCTGGCTCTTTGGGCATTATTCCCCCGACCATCAGCAACACTGGGGCATAGTTCCTGCCACTGACACCAACAATGGGACACTATTCCTCCTACTGACGCCAATGATGGGACACTATTCCTCCTACGGATGCCAATGATGGGGCACTATTCCTACCATGGACACCAGTGATAAGGCACTATTCCTCTCAAATAAACCAATGATGGGGCACTATTCCTACCACGGACACCAATGATAAGGCACTATTCCTCTCAAAGACACCAATGATGGAGCATTATTCCTTTCATAGACACCAATGATGGGGCACTATTCCTCCCACTAATACGAATGATGGGGCACTATTCCTCCCACTGACACTAATGATGGGGCACTATTCCTCCCACTGACACTAATGATGGGGCAACATTCCTCCCATTAATACGAATGATGGGGCACTATTCCTCCCACTGACACCAATGATGCGACACTATTACTGACATCAAAAATGGGACACTATTACTTCCATTGACACCAATAAAGGGCACTATTACTCCCCCTAATACCAATGATGGGGCGTTGTTTACTCCCACTGACGCCAATACATTTTCTTCTCCCACTAGCCACAGTCCGGCCGCCCCACTAAAGTTTGGAGGACAGTAAACTGGCCCTTTGTTTATAACGTTTGGAGACATCTGATCTACTCCTACAGGGCTTGCATGAATACATATGTGAATCTGGGGTATGTGAGCAGCACTAAAGTGAGCTTCGAGCAGCAATTTCCTCAGGCAAGGTTTATGCTTTAGCATTTGTTGGGTTTTATTGTTTTAACTGTCCCTATGGCCGGCATTTCCCCTCCCTTAAGGGCAAGCCATGCAGTGATCACAAATCTCCCTAACTAAGAATACCAACAACAAAAAGGGACACATTTTTAGTAGCCTGGAGACGGGCCAGTGATATAAACATTAAAATGTTTATATCGCTGTCTGTACCTGTGATTAGTGCTCTTTACACTTGTTGATTAAGTAGGGAACTAAAATCCATTGAAAACTCTTCACTTTGTTTTAGAATTTCTGCCTGTGTCCTGATGAGATGATGTTGCCCCATGTACTGTTTTTAAATTTCTGTCTCAGTGACACTCACACTCCTCCCACTTCTCGTACAGGTGTCACAGGGACAGGAAGTAGAGAAAATCTCCCCGACTAGTGTAACAGATGGGAATGAAATCTGGGTGACGCGCTAAACCTTCCCTGTTGTATCCAAATCAAATAATAAAACATTTTGGCTTTTTGGGAAAAAATCCCCATTAGAGTCCCCCCTTACATTAGGAACCCTATCAGAGTACCAATCAGAGCTCCCCTTACATCAGGTTCTCTATCTGAGTCTCCCATTACATCAGATTCCCCACCAAAGTCCCCTCTTTACATAAAATTCGTCATCTAAATCCCTCCTTACATCAGGATCCCTATAAGAGTTCCCCCTTACATTAGTGTCACTATCAGAGTCCTTTCTTACATTAGGGTTCCCATTAGAGTCTCCCCTTACATCAGGGTTCCCATCAGAGTCCCCCTTATATCAGGGTCCCCATCGGATCCTCCCCTTACATCAGGGTCCCCAGCAGATTCTCCTCTTACATCAGGTTACCCATTAGAGTCCCCCCTTAAATCATGGTCTCCACCAGAGCTCCCCATACATCAGGGTTCCCATCACATTCTCCCCTTACATCAGGTTACCCATCAGAGTCCTCCCTTAAATCTTAGTCTCCATCAGAGCTCCCCTTACATCAAAGTCCCAATTAGAGTCTTCCCTTAAATCAAGTTGCCCATCAGAGTCCCCCCTTACATCAGTGTTACCATCAGGGTCCCCCCTTTACAATATGGTCCCCACCAGATTCTTCTCTTACATCAGGGTCCCCATCAGATTCTCCCCCCTACATCGGGTCACCTTACATCATGGCCCCCATCAGAGACTCCCCTTATGTCAGGGTTCCCATCAGAGTCCCCATCAGGTTCTCCCCCCTACATCGGGTTACCCATCAGAGTCTCCCCTTACATCATGGCCCCCATCAGAGACTCCCCTTATATCAGGGTTCCCATCAGAGTCCCCCATACATCAGTGTCTCCATCAGATTCTCCCCATACATCAGGGTCCCCCATCATCTAATGGGAACCCTGATGTAATGGGGAACTCTGGGTTACCAACCTGAGCCCCCCCCCCTTACATCATGGTTCCCATCAGAGTCTCCCCTTTACATCATGATCCCCATCAGAGTTCCCCCTTACATCAGGGTCCCCATCAGAGTTCCCCATTACATCACGATCCCCATCAGATTCTCTCCTACATCAGGTTACCCATCAGAGTTCCCCATTACATCAGGGTCCTCATCAGATTCTACCCTTAAATCATGGTTCGCATCAGAGTTCCCCCTTACCTTAATGTCACTATCGGAGTCCTTCCTTACATCAGGGTTCCTATCAGAGTTCCCCCGTACATTAGAACCTCTGCTGACCCTAATCTGCAATCAGTGCACACTGAGAATACAGCACTGACCTTAGCTGGGGGCCGGATAAAATCTAGCGGGCTGCATGTGGCCCAAGGGCCCTAGTTTGGTGGCCCATAGGTTAGAATAAGAGAGCATTTTACACCGTCTATTACTTTTGCTATCTATCGCTTATTCACGCAAGCAAAACTATTAACACAGCTTTAAGTTTATCTCTGGAGTATCGGTCCGCTTTAATAGGCATCATCAATTTTGTAGTCCTACCAACGTCCAAACAAGATAAATAACTGCAGCGCACCGCTCGTGGTAGGCAGTAATCTGCTTGAGGTCACCGATTTGGTATAGACATAGCCCAGGTCCATTAGGAGCTCACTCACCGTCCCGGAGTTGATATATTTCTTCTTTTTGCACTTCTTTTTTGGATTTAGTACCTAAAACAGAGGAATGACAAGTCAAGGATGCCCCTCCTGTTACTGACACACACACAGACCCATTCATCTTCATTAGCACAGCTACTTGCACATTCATCACCGAGAAAGAGAGCTCCATTCTGGTAGACCTCTGGACTCACCGTCACAATTAAAATGACACATGTAGAAAAGTGTTGCACATGGAATAATGGCTGTGCCAGGAGATGGGGGGGGGGGGGGATGCAGGATGAGACAGCCAGGCTAACAATAACTATCCAGAACCTGCATATCGCTATAGGCACTCGCCACGCGGAGCTACAGAACAAAAAAGGAGCTCTGAAATCATATAAATATTACATTAAATGTATTAACCAAGCGGCTTGTTACCATTTTAGGTTGCATCAAAGACCCCCGCCGTTATATCCTTAAGGCACAAATAGTCTTTATGATGCATAATCGGTTGGAAAAGTTGAGAAGTTTTTCTTCTATATATGAGAGGTCGGGCAGGCAATTTTAAAATGCAGCTTGTTTTCCACTTTTTTAACAAAGTATACCTTCATATTTTTGAGCGGTGGCATAATTAAAAACCACGGGGTTCTGCTGAAAAATGTGACCCTCTGCAGTTTAATATCTCCTTGATATTAAAACGTATCCACAGCCAAAATAATATATATTTCTTTGTGGAGAGAGCAGAGAATAGGTAAAACCTCCGATTTTTTTTTTTTTGTCACAATTGGGAGATTTCTCTATACTTCCTGATCCACATATACAGTATCTCACAGAAGTGAGTACACCCCTCACATTTTTGTAAATATTGTATTATATCTTTTCATGTGACAACACTGAAGAAATGACACTTTGCTACAATGTAAAGTAGTGAGTGTACAGCTTGTATAACAGTGTAAATTTGTTGTCCCCTCAAAATAACTCAACACGCAGCCATTAATGTCTAAACCTCTGGCAACAAAAGTCAGTACACCCCTAAGTTAAAATGTCCAAATTGGGCCCAAAGTGTCAATATTTTGTGTGGCCACCATTATTTTCCAGCACTGCCCGTACCCTCTTGGGCATGGAATTCACCAGAGCTTCACAGGTTGCCACTGGAGTCCTCTTCCACTCCTCCATGATGACATCACGGAGCTGGTGGATTTTAGAGACCTTGCGCTCCTCCTCCTTCTGTTTGAGGATGCCCCACAGATGTTCAATAGGGATTAGGTCTGGAGACATGCTTGGCCAGTCCATCACCTTTACCCTCAGCTTCTTTAGCAAGGCAGTGGTTATCTTGGAGGTGTGTTTGGGGTCATTATCATGTTGGAATACTGCCCTGCAGCCCAGTCTCTGAAGGGGGGGGTCATGCTCTGCTTCAGTATGTCACAGTACATGTTGGCATTCATGGTTCCCTCAATGAACTGTAGCTCCCCAGTGCCGGCAGCACTCATGTAGCCCCAGACCATGACACCCCCACCACTATGCTTGATTGTAGGCAAGACACACTTGTCTTTGTACTCATCACCTGGTTGCCGCCACACATGCTTGACACCATCTGAACCAAATACGTTTATCTTGGTCTCATCATTGCATGCTTTCTTGTACATCATGTTTAGAAGAGGCTTCCACCAGGGATGACAGCCATGCAGACCAGTTTGATGCAGTTTGTGGCGTATGGTCTGAGCACTGACAGGCTGACCCCCACCCCTTCAACCTCTGCAGCAATGCTGGCAGCACTCATACGTCTATTTCCCAAAGACAACCTCTGGATATGACGCTGAGCACGTGCACTCAACTTCTTTGGCCAACCATGGCAAGGCCTGTTCTGAGTGGAACCTGTCCTGTTTGAACCTCTGTATGGTCTTGGCCACCGTGCTGCAGCTCAGTTTCAGGATCTTGGCAATCTTCTTATAGCCTAGGCCATCTTTATGTAGAGCAACAATTCTTTTTTTAAGATGCCCAGAGAGTTCTTTGCCATGAGGTGCCATGTTGAACTTCCAGTGGCTAGTTTGAGAGAGTGAGAGCGACAACACCAAATGAAGCACACCTGCTCCCCATTCACACCTGAGACCTTGTAACACTTACGAGTCACATGACACCGGGGAGGGAAAATGGCTAATTGGGATCAATTTGGACATTTTCACTTAGGGGTGTACTGATTTTTGTTGCCAGTGGTTTAGACATTAATGGATGTGTGTTGAGTTATTTTGAGGGGACAGAAAATTTACACTGTTATACAAGCTGTACACTCACTACTTTACATTGTAGCAAAGTGTAATTTCTTCAGTGTTGTCACATGAAAAGATATAATAAAATATTTACAAAAATGTGAGGGGTGTACTCACTTTTGTGAGATACTGTATATCATGGTGTGAGAGAAAATCTCTCCAAAGTTAGGGGAAATTCCCCTTGAAAGATTTCCTTTCATTTGCTTTTATGGGGATAACTGTAAGGCTTAGTATACACTTGTGGTGGGGGATGGGGGGTTTGGGCATAAAATTAGGTGATTGAGCTGTGGTTTTACCTCCTCCGATTTAATTACCTTAACCCCCTTAAAATAGAACTATAGGCAAAACTTCTTTATTCTTAGATAGAGTAAGGAAGGGACATAACATCTGTCAGTTTCTTTTTTGACATATGTGTCCCATTGCGGAGATTTCCTTTCACTTTCTATCCTATAGCCAAAACAGGAAGTGAGGGGAAATCCCATCAAATTAAAGTGGTTGTAAAGCCTTTAAGGTTTTTCACCTTAAAGCATTGTATGCATTAAGGTGAAAAACCTTCTGTGCTGCAGCTCCCCCCATACCCCCCTTTTTCTTACCTGAGCACGTCCTGATCCAGCGATGTGCACGAGCGCAGTGGCTCCAGCCACTGTCACTCTCCTCACTGGACAGATTGCTAGCAGCAGGAGTCATTGGCTGTGACATGAAAGCAGGGGGGGGGGGGCGGGGCCGAGTCCCGCTGTCTGTGTCAGTGGACGCAGCAGCGGGACTCGGGAGCGCGTCCGTACGGGTGCCCCCATGGAGAGCAGCTGTCCGTGGGGGCACACGATGAGGAGGAGTCTAAAGTGCCAGTGGGGGACCCCAGAAGAAGAGGATCGGGGCTGCTCTGTGCAAAACCATTCCACAGAGCAGGTAAGTATAGGCATGTTTAAACACTTTCCACCCAGGTCAATTCTGACACTTCTCTCCTACATATACATCCCATAATGCTTTAAAAATTTTTATAGGTTAACTGTTTAGAGTTACAGAGGAGGTCTTGGGCTAGAATAATTGCCCTCGCTGTAACGTTTGTGGCGATACCTCCCATGTGTGGTTTGAAAGCATATACATTACAAATGTGGGCGGGACGTAGAAATGCATCTGCTTCTGCGTGCTAGCACGCAGGGACAGGGGCGCTTTACTTTTTTTTTTTTTATTGTTTATTTTACTATTATTTTTATATTTTGACACTTTCCCTTTACATTTTTTTGATCAGTTTTATTACTAATACAAGAAATGTAAACATCTCTTGTAATAGAAATAGGGAACAACAGGTCCTCTTTACAACAAGATCTGGGGTCAATAAGTCCCCAGATCTCGCCTCTAGGCTAAAAAGCCTACAATAAAAAAAAAAAAAAAAATTTTGGCTTCCCAGCTGAGGCAACGGCAGTGTTTACAACTGCCGAGGCTGGACGTGAAGCCAAGCAGGAACTGAAGACAGTTGCAGTAGAGGCCTGGCAGAGCATCACCAGGGATGAAACCCAGCGTCTGGTGATGTCTATGCATTCCAGACTTCAGGCTGTAATTGACTGCAAAGGACTTGCAACCAAGTATTAAAAATTGAAAGTTTGATTTATGATTGTTAATCTGTCCCATTACTTTTGGTCCCTTAAAAAGTGGGAGGCACATATACAGTGGGTACGAAAAGTATTCAGACCCCCTTAAAATTTTCACTCTTTGTTATATTGCAGCCATTTGCTAAAATCATTTAAGTTCATTCTTCTTCCTCATGAATGTACACATAGCACCCCATACTGACAGAAAAACACAGAATTGTTGACATTGTTGCAGATTTATTAAAAAAGAAAAACTGAAATATCACATGGAGGGGGGTCTGAATACTTTTCGTACCCACTGTACAAACTGTTGTAATTCCTACACTGTTAACCTGATTTGGATGTAAATACCCTCAAATTAAAGCTGAAAGTCTGCAGTTAAAGCACATCTTGTTTCATTTCAAATCCATTGTGGTAGTGTATAGAGCCAAAAAGATTAGAATTGTGTCGATGTCCCAATATTTATGGACCTGACTGTAAGTGACCTCAGGGCTCTCTCACTTTCTCAGTTGTGGGACCTTGCTGCTGGGTGAAAAGACAACTGACAGGTCACTAAAAGGAAAAAGTGATGCCTGTTTTTTTGGAGAACCCATTAGAGGGCACTCTGTTAGTTGCATTTAGGTAGTGGCTTGGTCAAGCAGATGTTTCTTTTTTTGCTATAGATTTGCTGTATAAAACCCTCCTGTACTGAAATTGTATTTGTTTGCTGCCTTGCCGAAAAAAAACGTGCAGGACAATCCTGCTTAGAATGTTCCTGTGTGCCCCTGTCTCACATTATTTACCACTACCTGTACCAGCTGAGCCTGTCCCCCTTACTTTGTTTAACATAGGTGATGACTACTGCCTCAACCAGAGGAAAAGCATCACACTTAGGACCAGATTGAAAATACAGTGACTTGAAAAAGTATTGATACCCCTCGAAATTTTCCATATTTTGTCATGTTACAACCAAAAATGTAAATTAATTTTATTGGTATTTTATGTGATAGACCAACACAAAGTGGCACATACTTGTAAAGTGAAAGGAAAATGATAAATGGTTTAACATTTTTTTACAAATACATTTCTGAAAAATGATGCATTTGTATTCACCCCCCTTTACTCTGATACCCCTAACTAAAATATAGTGCAGCCAATTGCCTTCAAAAGTTACCTAATTAGTTACCTATTAGTCGTGCACTCCACAAATCTGGCCTTTATGAAAGAGTGGCAAGAAGAAGGCCATTGTTAAAAAAAGCCATAAGAAGTCCCGTTTGCAGTTTGTGAGAAGCCATGTGGGGGACACAGCAAACATGTAGAAGAAGGTGCTCTGGTCAGATGAGACCAAAATTGAACTATTTGTCCTAAAAGCAAAATGCTATGTGTAGCAGAAAACTAACACTGCACATCACCCTGAACACACCATTCCCAAAGTGAAACATGGTGGGTGCAGCATCATGTTGTAGGAATGCTTTTTTTCAGCAGGGACAGGGAAGAGTTGATGGGAAGATGGATGGAGCCAAATACAGGGCAATCCTAGAAGAAAACCTGTTAGAGTCTGCAAAAGACTTGAGACTGGGGCGGAGGTTCACCTTCCAGCAGGACAACGATAATAAACATACAGCCAGAGCTACAATGGAATGGTTTAGATCAAAGCATATTCATGTGTTAGAATGACCCAGTCACAGTCCAGACCTAGATCCAATTGAGAATCTGTGGCAAGACTTGAAAATTGCTGTTCACAGACGCTCTCCATCCAATCTGACAGAGCTTGAGCTATTTTGCAAAGAAGAATGGGAAAAAGTGTCACTCTCTAGATGTGCAAAGCTGGTAGAGACATCCCCAAAAAGACTTGCAGCTGTAATTGCAGTTAAAGGTGGTTCCACAAAGTTTTGACTCGGGGGCGGAATACAAATGCACGCCACACTTTTCACATATTTTTTTGTAAACAATTTGAAAACCATTTATCATTTTCCTTTTACTTCACAATTATGTGCCACTTTGTGTTGGTCTATAACATAAAATCCCAATAAAATACATTTACATTTTTGGTTGTAACATGACAAAATGTGAACATTTCAAGGGGTATGAATACTTTTTCAAGGCACTGTATAACTACCTTTTGAACAGACTAGAGAGGGGTTAAAATCCATCAGATTTTTGCTGTCTTTTTCTCACACGTTGTCAGACATCCTCAGTTGGGGAAATTCACCCCAACTGTCTTAGTAACCATTGTCACCAGAACTGGAAGGGAAAATCCAAAATGTTTGCGTTTTCATTAGCAGGAATAAAGGGGGCATCTTCATATGGAGACACATTATGGTAACTACAGCCGCAAGGCCCGTACACACGAGTGGAAATTCGGCCGGGAATTTTTGTCTGACGACCGATCTGCCGATTTTCAGCTTGTTAGTATGATGCTTCCGACAACCGACTCCGACTTTTCGGCCGAAAAAATCCTGGTGTGCAGGCTATAAAATTTTTGTCGATCGTCAAAACACGTCCGATTTTCGTCTCATTAGTACAGATTTCGATGGGGAAAAATCTTATGAGCAAGACTGGGGATGCTCAGAGATGAAAGAACGCATACAAAGCAATCCAACACATGACATCACTTCTGAAGTAGAATTCTGTCCTGCGGGAAAATTGGTGTGCAGTCTAGAGCACATTCCAACCAACAGACACCACTCTGGACAAAAGACGGACGACCGGTCGGCGGAAATTCGTTGCGTGTGTACGAGGCTTAAGAGAGGATTTCACTTACTTTGAGAGATTTCTTCATTTGCTCTGATGCCTACAGGACAGGAAGTGGAAGGAAATCTCCCCAATGGGACAAATTTGCAGAAAAAAACCCTAAAAGACTTTCAACCATTCCCTGCTCTACATCATTTTTTTTTTTTAAAGTTTTGCTTTTTAGAAACACTTTGAAAAAAGCAATTGGAACAGATGCAGCATTCTATACAAGTCAATAAGTTTCCTTAAGAAAATGTATTGTATACTTCGCATCAACTCTTTCCTATTTAACGGCCCAGAAAGACACAGTGTGGAACCCTCTAAATTACTTGGGAAGCCTCATGAAGACCAGAGCTGAGAGGATGAAGCTGTGATAATACGTTTAGCTTCACTGCACAAACCCCTGTATTGCCTGAAAATAATGAGATACTGAGCTGATTAATCCTCTCATCTTTCACTTTGCTCAGATTAAACATTCCGATAATACTTTCATTGGTACCCAGCCCTCGTTCCTTGTGTCAATAACACTAGCAATGTCATGCTGTCTCTGCAAAATCTATTTGAACAACCACTGGAGATGTACGCTCTTCCAGTTGACAAGGTAATCAGGCTAGGTGTACATAGGCAGCCGAAGAGCACTTAGACACTGCCTGTCCCTGGCAGCCCCAATCAGCCAACTGCTGCTTTAAAGTTGAACTCCAGGTATAGTCCATAGGTATCCCAGTGGGGCTCCTCCTGCACTGCAAGGGGTAAATGTCTAGGGTAGTGTTTCTCAACTTTTTTCAGGGGCAGTATCTTTCTAAAGTGTGCTAATCCTAAAGGCACCCCAATATGCAATGAGAAAACTCCATAGGCCCCTTTCACACACTCGGTCCGTTGGACGGACTCCGTTTATCTCAGCGGGGGATCGACCTGCCGATCCCCCGCTGAGCAGGAGGATGACAGCTGTGTCTCCGGGCTGTGTGCGGAGACACAGCTGTCATGTCCCCATGCATCTCTATGGGGGAAATCGGATGGGAACAGACCGTCGGTCCGTTTTCATCCGATCCCATCTGATCCGATCCGCTGGACGGATGGAAAATAGGGTTTCCATCCGTCCAGATTTGACGGATCGGATCGTATGTCAGTGGACATGTCTCCGCTGACATCCAATGCCCCATAGAGATGCATGGGGGGACCGTTCAGATCCACCAAAAAAAACGGACAGGCGGATCTGAACGGTCCGCCTGTGTGAAAGAGCCCATAAATGTTACGTATCAATGGGAAACCTGAGTCTAGGACAATCTGCATAAGGCCTTGAAGAAATTAACTTCACATCAGAAGCCCCCATTCACATCAGAGACCTCCAATCACATCAAAGCTCCCCCTTTATTTGAAAGCCCCACTAAGTCATCCGTATACATCAAAGGCACCATCACATCAAAGCCCCCCTTCACATCAGGGGTCCCCATCAATTAGAAGTCCTCCATCATGTCAAAGGTCCTGCCCATCACATCTGATTCACCCCCACACATCAAATGCCCCCATATATATTTCCCCCCATCACATCAGAGTTCCTCCCTTTACAGAGCCCCCCAATAACAGTCCCCCCATCTCAGAGCACCCAATGACACAGGCCTCCAATTTCAGAGCGCCCTAGTCAGTCCTATCTTCACATCAGAGCCCTACATTTTGGCTCCTGCAGTGCAGCAGAGGATGGGAAGTCAAGAAGGTCTGGAGGAGGCAGAATTACGTCTTCTTCTAAATGCTGGCGTTGGCCCTGCATCTTGCCTGCCCTAGATCAGAGTCATGCGTTGCCATGGTGCAGGCGAGATATCTGCCATCAATGGTTGTTATAGTGCTGACAGTTGTCCCGCCAACACCACGCAACTTATGATGCTGATCCAGGGCAAACTCAGTCCCGTGCTTACAGCCCCACAGGGGGACACACATGACACCCTGGTTGAGAAACACTACTGGAAGGGAATCTTTCGATTTTACCTGGAGCTCTTTTTAAATACCAGCCACACACGTATCATTATCTATGTGATTCTTTTATCAATACAACCTTTAGAATCAATGGGTTCTTGAAAAGGAATCTTCTGACTAGACACACGTGGATCCAGTTAAAGGGATTGCGGTTTGTGCTGCTGGGCAAGGCAATCTTTAACAGTATAGAACAGCAGTAAAAACACTTTTTTTTAGTTGAGCCGTTGAAAATTTTTTTATTGCTGTCTCTGACCCTGCTGAAGCCTTCCTCTCACTTCCTGTTCTGGTGACAACAATGACCAGTGAGGTGAAATCTTCCAAAAATGGCAAAGCTATTAAGAGATGACAGAAGTTCCAATACATTCTTCTGGAGAGTGATGTGATCCTTACATAGATGCCACAGGCGGAATAAATGCGTTAGGTAAGTATAGACACCAACTTTTTCCCTTATGCCCCATACACACGTGCAGATTATCTGCAGACTTTTGTCTGCAGACTTACCAAAACCATATAATATGAGGTCAAACCTAAACACTTTCAATTTGAATGCAATCCGGCAGGCCCTTGCACTACATAGAAAAGGTAAGTCTGCAGACAAAAGTCTGCAGATAATCTGCACGTGTGTATGGGGCATTACAGGCACATTTTACACCTACTAATAATAGGTGAATTTTGAAGGGGGAAAGGCATGGGCAATGTAAGCCAAGTCAGCCAGGCATTTTACTAAAGTATATCTATGGCCAAAATAAGGAAATGGTTACAAGCCTTTTTATGCCTTATGTTTTCTGTGTCTTATATCCCTGGAAACCCTGTCCTGAAATCTTTACATCATGTGTGAGACATCTCTCCCTCTAATACAGTTGGCACCAAAACAAGTGTCCCCACCCATTAGAAGAGGACCTCTCATTTCCTGTCCTGGTGACAACTGTTACATTGTGAATCTTGTTGGCAGCAATAAAACCCAACAGAGGTTCTACCCTTTCTCTACTCTAAAAAAAAAAAGTTTTGGCTTTAGATACATTATTAGGCCTCATGCACACTGGGTGTTTTTACAGCTGCTGCTTAGGGCATCAGACATTTTTTTGAACTGCCTCTAAACTCCCCTGTATGTTATCCTATGTGTTCATGCACACAGAGGCTTTTATCAGAGGCACTTTAGTTTAGTTTAGTGGCAGAAAAAAAAACCCTCTGCCAACGGGTTCTGGAGCAGCAGTATGGTGGGCTGGTGACTTCACAAGGGGGGGCGGTGCCACCCTGTGACATAACTGAATGGTCCTGCCCCTTAGTTATTTAAGAGCTGTGAAACGGCAGAGCCTTCGTAGGGACTTTTTTTTGGGGGGGTTTGGTGGTGGCAGTGGGGCGTCATCACTGACGATGGATCTACAGCGAGGGACATTTTTTTTTATTTTTTAATAAGGACTTGTCAAAAACTTTTTGTTTTTTTTACTTTTTACATTTTTGGTGAATGAGCAGGGGTATGTACCCAATACTCATTCACATAGGGGGGGCCAGGGTTGTGGGGGAAGAGACCCTTGTCCCCATTAACATGCAATGCTTTGTGGGGGGCAGAGCCCCCCCCCGCCAAAGAGAACCTCCTATGTTAAGGGCATGTGGCCTGATATGGTTTGGAGGGGTAGCTCGCTTATCTCCCCCGCCCCACTCCTTTCCTGGCCTACCAGGCTGCACGCTCAGATAAGGGTCTGGTATGGATTTTGGGGGGGACCCATGCCAATTTTATTTCAATTTTGGCATGGGATTTCCCCTCAAAATACATACCATAAGGGTCTGGTATAGATTTGGGGGGGACCCCACGAGGTTTAAAAAAAAACATTTTTGGCAGGTGATCTCCCTTAAAATCCATACCAGACCTAAAGGGCCTGGTATGGATTGGGGGGGGGGGGGGGGGGGGAATCCATGCCAATTTTATTTCAATTTTGGCGTGGGAGTTCCCCTCAAAATACATACCAGATCTGGTATAGATTTGGGGGGGACCCCACGCCGTTTAAAAAAAAAAAAATGTTGGCAGGGAATTTCCCTTAAAATCTATACCAGACCCAAAGGGCCTGGTATGGATTGGGGGGGGGGGGGGGGGTCCCTTGTGCGGTTTTTCTACCCTTATTTTTTTATTGCCAGCATTGTTTTTTTTTTTTTATTCAGCTGCTAGCGGGGAAGCCCGCTGACAGCTAATGACTCATCCGATGTTAAGGATGCAGTGACCGGCTTCCCGGCGCCCTCCTTAACAACCAGCTATTCACTGGTTGTTAAGGACACCAGCGGCCCTGCTTAATAATGCTGCAGCTACTAAACAGAACTTACACAATAGGCTGAACACTGCTAAACACCAGCAAAAAAGCTACAACATTAGCGTTTTTTGTCCAGCGTTTCTAAAGCAGTTTTTAGCTTTTTAGTGTGCATGAAGCCTAACTTTTTATCTCAAGGTGCTGTTTAACCCCACCACATAATTTTGCTTACCTCTCCTGCCCTTCCCTTTTACAGCATACAGGTGCACTTTAAACGAACCTTCATATTTACACGTATCCCATAAGTATGACTAGCACAGTCCCGGTTACTGAGTCATATGGGAGCGCTGAGACATCACAGACATGCAATAACTACAAACACAGAATTCTCACCTCGTATACGCTGAACTGACTCTGTCCTCTGGATAACTCTCTGTAGCTTGTAGTAAATTCCCCAATGAAGTCATGGCTAAAAAAAATGACAGCAAAGTAAAGTCTCAGTTAGAACAGCCTACAGTTATATTTACAATGCCAGCAAGGCTTTGCAGAAGAATTCAAAATATGGATATTTTATATAAGCTTTCAATGCAAAGCATTCTCTGAATGGCGCCCGTGCCAAGCGGCTGGCCTCCTGTGTTCACAATGCAGCAGGGTAGCTGCTCGGAATGGGACCGAGAAGCCAGTGGAGACCCCTGGAGGAGCGGTGTTCAGCTTCCACAGGGACCCCACAGGAATGATATACGGTATGCATAGTTACACTGGTCCAAGCTGGATCAATATAAGTATGTATAAAATGCCATACCTGAAATAGATGAACCCTTTGTGACCAGAGGCCACTGAATCCTGGATGCCCAGATTCAATTTAGCAGTGTTGGTATGCATTAGTAATCATGACAATAACTAATAATTTTAACTTTGGACATATACAACTTTCATTTGGTGCCCTCTTTAATAAATGCTCTTCTTGGCTATTGTAAGATTACAAATGGACACAAATATTTAAAAAAAAATGCATACATGAATGCATTGTATACATAGCAATACACTGTGACAGCTTGCTGGCCTCAATCATAACTTTGCCTTCTGGTGGCAGCTCTAAGAAGAAGCATGTTTGCTAGTAAAAAAACCTCATGTGATCATCATGATTGGCTGTCTAGGAGATTGTGTAATCCCTCGCTATTCTGATTTGTTCCCAGTTAGCAGTGTAAGACCTTGGTGGTTTCAGAAGCTTCTTAAAAATTCTTTCTAATTTTCATTAAAAATGTCTTACTTTTTACTTTTTTTTACAAAAACTTTTAGGAAACATACTTTTTCAGAGTGCACCTAGAAAAAAAATGTAGTTTCATCTGTCAATACAGTTTCGTCTGCAGAGGCGTAACTAGAACCTTCAGGGCCCCGGTGCAAGAAACCATGAAGGGCCCCCTGGACCCCTGGCCAGGCCCCTTCCCTTCAAGCCTGGGGCTCTTCTCACTTATCCTGAGGCCCTTTACGATCATTGCGGGGCCCTTTATTATGGTCCCACAGGGGGACCCTTTCACAAGTTCTGCAGTGGGCCCCTTCCTGCCATCTTGGGGCATGCCCACGGTGGCGGAATGCCAGGGCCCGGTTGCAAGTGTGACCTTTGCGATCCTGGAAGTTCACCCACTGGAGTCAGTCGTTTTTTTTTCTTGGGCATTTTAATTGTATTACTTTTTATCATTTTATTTTATTTTTTTTACAATTTCACTGACTATGACTCTGTCCATTCAGAAAAGGAAGGAGCTGGTAAATTACATATTTACCAACCCCGTCCTGGTTTTCTATAGTGACACGTCCCCTGCAGCAGCCGGCAGCAAAGGGGAGGGGGCACAGTGGGAGGGGGGGCAGCATAGTGGGGCGGGGGGGAACAAGGGGAGCACACAGGGGCCCAGAGACAGCAGAACACAAGTGAACTGGATAGGACGAGTGGCGGGGGGCAGCATACAGAGGAACCAATCCCCTCCATTTTCCTCCTGCAGCTACAGGAGGAAAAAGGAGGACAGTGATTTCTCTACATGCTGCCCACACCGCCCCTCCTATCCAGGTGTACAGGGGAGCTGCACAGGCCCCCTGGAGCATGGGGCCCGGTTGCAATTGCAACCCCTGTAGTTACGCCCCTGTTGGTCTGTATTTTTTACGTACGTGCTGACATGGTTTTGTTAGAAAACAAAGCTGTGTGATTTATCTCTATGTAAAGCAGTCCACATAGCACAGGCTAATTTTGATGACATTTTGGTAAAGGCAAATTTAGTAGTTGCGATGCTAAATTAAGCTTGGTAAAATCACCACCTGATTTGGATACATTTAGTATAATGACTGACTGGTTTACCTATGGCAATTGATCATATTATAGATGAAAGACAATTGGCTGTTATGAATTGCTGCACTTATGCCACACCTTCCCTGGCATATGACATTCTATCTATTGGCCAGAATAAGAAATGACTAGGCTAGCCAAGGTTAAGCTAGTAGGTGGTTGGACCTGTTGGAGATGTGGAATGTTGGCTGTGTATAGGAAGTGTCCAGTTGTGTATAGTTCATCTTGTGTCCTGTGTCACCCCTCACCACTGGCGCTCATACCCACCTTTTGAAAAATCTGGGCAGGTCTACTGGATAAAACTAAGTCATGATAAATCCTATCTTCAGGCTGGCAAAACAGGCTGCACTTATGCTACACCCTCCCTGGAAGATGGCATCTTAACTACTGGTCAAACCAGGAAAGAACTAGCTTAGCCAAGGTTGTCCTAGTGTGTGGTTGGACCTGTTGGAGATGTGCAATGCTGGATGTGCATTGGAAGTGTCCAGTTATGTATAGTTCATCTTGTGTCCCATGTCACCCCTCACCGTTGGTACTCCTATCCACTTTCCACTTTCTGAAATAAAGAAGTGTCCAGTTGTGTATAGTTCATCTTGTGTCCTGTGTCACCCCTCACCACAGGCGCTCATACCCACCTTTTGAAAAATCTGGGCAGGTCTACTGGATAAAACTAAAGCCCCGTACACACGCACAGATTGTTGGCCGACCGATCGGCCGTCTTTTGTCCAGTGTTGTTTGTTGGTTGAAATGTGCTCTAGACTTGCACTGGACTTTTGTTGGCCAACAAAAAACAACTTCAGAAGTGATGTCATGTGATGGTTGACTTTCCGTGTGTTTTTTCTTCTCTGAGCATGCCCAGTCTTGCTCATCTGATTTTTGTCTGCCGAAATCTGTACTGACTAAGGAACAATCGGCCGTTCTGTTGTTGGCCAACAAAAATTTTATAGCCTGCACACCAGATTTTTTTCGGCCGAAAATTCGCAGTTGGTTGTCGGAAGCATCATACTAACAAGCCTACAATTGGCAGATTGGACGTTGGCCGACAATTTACGACCAACAATCTGTGCGTGTGTATGGGGCTTTAGTCATAATAAATCCTATCTTCAGGTTGGCAAAATAGGCTGCATTTATGCCACATCTTCCCTGTCAGATGACATCTTACCAACTGGCCAAATCTGGAAAGGACTAGCTTAGCCAAGGCTGTCCTAGTGGGTAGTTGGACTTGCTGGAGATGTAGAATGTTAGCTGTGTGTTGGAAGTGTCCAGTTGTGTATAGTTAATCTTGTGTCCTGTGTAATCCCTCACTGTTGGCACTCATATCCACCTTCTGAAATATCTAGGCAGGTCTACTGGATAAAACTAAGCCATATAAATCCTATCTTCAGGTTGACAAAACTAGCTGAACTTATGCCACATCCTCCCTGGCAGATGACATCCTACCTACTGGCCAAATAAGGAAAGGACCAACCTAGCCAAGGTTGTCCTGGTGGGTAGTTGGACCTGTTAGAGATGTAGAATGTTAGCTGTGTGTTGGAAGTGTCCAGTTGTGTTTAGTTCTTCTGGGTCACCCCTCACTACTGGCAATCATATCCACCTTCCGAAATATCTGGACAGGTCTACTGGATAAAACAACACAATAAATCCTATCTTCAGGTTGGCAAAACAGGTTGCTAAAACTCATACCCAAAAAAATGTAACTAAATCTATTCCAGGTTGTCTCCCATGTATGCCAGGGTAAGATTTCCATGCTGACAGTATAAGCACATGTGTAATGCATTCATGTGTGACATGACTTACCTCCCTCCTCTGTCCCAGTCATACACGTCCACTTTCACTGTCCTGCAAGAAGGTCGAGAATTTTTGGAAATAAAATAAAGATAAGAGTTAAGAATGAATAGGAGTTGTTGTGAATGTGTTGTATATTCAAGAAAAAAAATGATTTTCAAAGTGGTAAAATGCTTTCCACCATGGAACGGGATAAGGATTCTCACACCTGTCATAGTCACCGTTACATAAAGCCCTCACGGGGATGGTGAACGGTTGCCATACGGGGTTCAGTGTGTTTTTCACAACTTCTGTCTTGTGACAAATCGTGAACCTGTAAATATGGAGAATATAAGAACAAAAATGTTTCATGTAGCCAAATGGGCATTGCCCAAATTAGACAGTTTAGTCTTGGTTGGACTAACTTTTTGGACTACCTTTTGTATGACTCAAAAATGAAAACTCTACCTATCACCAACCACCTTCCATGGCCACTAAAAAATACTCATATCTGTCTTGGGCAGACAAATCATTTTAAAATGATATTTTGGTTATTATGGCGATTTCAATCAATGGCTGGGTTGGAGTTTTTGTCATTGGCTGACTTTAATCGGTTTAACCACTGGCTTTCAATAATCTTGTAGTATTCAGCAGTGGAATCTCTCCATACCCTTCCATTCTCTTCTTCACCCTCATTCTTCCTTCTACAAAATAGACATTTCACAATCCCCCTAATGTAAGAAATATATAAAATAAATGACAAATTCAGCAGGAAGAGTGAGAGCCTCTTATAATGGGCATAGCTGGCGTGCAGAATCAGGACCTCAATGCAAAGATCTCACCAAGAGAGTCCCCAAGAGACAGATAAGAACATCAGCAGGTATAAGATAAATTCAGCCCCAATCAAACCTTATGTAAGCTTTAACACGTAATATAATCTCAACAGTTATTTTTACTCTTTTCAAATCTGCAGCTTTTATTAAAAACTATATGTTGATCTTAGGATGAAGGTCCTTTTTCAGGCACTTTCTATTACAGGGTGACAACTGTCTCCTAATAGTGCTCCTTTGTTGTCACTCTGCCACATGCTTGTCTGGTGGTGAGTATAAGCAACCATGCTAAGACATTGCATAAGCATGGTCCACCATTGTCATCATTGGCTGTGCCATAGTGCACAGCCAGTGGTTAAGCATGTAGGCTGCACAAAGTGGCTGAAAGAGCTGAAGGAGATCAGCACTGGGATGCAACAAAGGATTAAAAAAAGTAAAAAGTATTTTATGAAAAAAAGATACTTGTTTATAGTTCTGAGTGCCAAGAGAACACTATAGGGCAGGGGTGGGGAACCTACGTCCCGGGGGCCGTATGCGGCCCTCGAAGTCATTTGGTCCGGCCCCCCTTGCAGCGGAGTCTGTGTCTCTCAGCTGATCTGTCAGAACGGAGCCAATGCTTCCTGTATAGTTCCGGCTCCGTTCTGACAGTCTGAGTGAGTCACAGGCGGAGTGATATCAAATGCACTCCTCCTGTGACAAATACAGGAAACATTGCCTCTTCCACCCCCTCCAGTGCGGCGCCGCTGCTAGCCAGTATTTACCGCCAGCAGAACACACAGCAGTACCAGCCAGAACCAGCAGTACCAGCCAGAGCCAGCAGTACTCAACAGCAGTACCAGCCAGAGCCAGCAGTACTCACAGCAGTACCAGCCAGAGTCAGCAGTACTCACAGCAGTACCAGCCAGAGCCATCAGTACCCACAGCAGTACCAGCCAGAGCCAGTAGTACACACAGTAGTACCAGCCAGAGTCAGCAGTACCCACAACAGTACCAGCCAGCAGTACCTACAGAACAGTACCAGCCAGCAGTACCCACAGCAATACCAGCCAGCAGTACTAGCCAGCAGTACCAGCCAGCAGTACCCACAGCACAGTACCAGCCAGCAGTACCAGCCTTAGCCAGCAGTACCCAAGGCAGTATCTACAGCACAGTACCAGCCTGAATCCGCAATACCCACAGCAGTACCAGCCTGAGCCAGCAGTACTAGCCAGCAGTACCCACAGTACAAGCCAGCAGTACCAGCCAGCTGTACCCACCAGCAGTACCAGCCAGCTATACCCACCAGCATTACCCGCCAGCAGTTCTTTTCAAAGCTTACCACCATAAAGTCGACTGCATTCCAGACTGACCGACGCACACCTGGAAAAGCAGTTGCGAGTAGCAACATCATCAATACCAGCTAACATCACACACCAAAGAGAAGTAGTTGCAGCCATCACGTTAGGGGTGAGTTAATTAAATTTTTGACCAAATATAACAGGCACATTTTTAAGTTGATAATTTTGTACGGCCCCCGAATGATTTTATAAATACCTAAATGGCCCTTGGCAGAAAAAAAGGTTCCCCACCCCTGCTATAGGGCATAGTTATAAAGTAGTGAATGTGACATTGACCAAGCATTCACTGGTGGTGAATGAATCATCGTCATTTATAACACATGCACCTGGAAGATGTACTTGCAGTGAATGTTTGTGAATGTCAGAGTCACTGCTTTGTGAGCATTCAATTTAAATAAGTGAAGTGCTACCATCTATTCATATTAATGCATCTACAGTGCTCAATAAAATAACTGTATACAACATTTGCACTTTGTAATCATGTGATATATAGTATACTATCATGCCAATATACAAACTGTATCAGTATTAAATACAAAGAAAATTTAATGTATAAATGAAACACATACAAATTCTAATGAACAGTTGTGTTTAAAGTAACAGTTCATCTGAAGGTAGTGTGACATTCATATGGGAAAGTTAATAAATCAATAAACAAGTCCAAAAAGTTTTCGTGACCACTTTCCATCACCACTGTGCTCCCACTGCTGTCACCTTAAAGATATGTTACAATGCAAGGTGAGAGCTGTGGGAACACAGTAGTGGGCATATATTGTAAAAAATAGAGATAAAGAAAATATCTGTACCGTGCCAGTCTTAAGCTGGCCATAGATGGATAGAATTTTGAATGGAAATCCTTAGGCTGGGTTCACACTACAGATGACAACACGGGAAAGTGGTTTTGCACAGAGCACGGGCAGTGGTTTTGCACAGAGCAGCCCAAATCCTCCACTTTTTGGGTCTCACGCCGGCACTCCTGGCCCCTCCCTCCTGCAGCTTGCTATGTGGGGAACCCAAGCCGAGCCGCAGCTCTATGACACAGAGCTGTGGCTCAGCCCTGCCCCCTCTCCCTCCTCATGGGCTCACTGACTTGATTGGCAGCAGCCGGAACCATTGGCCAATGAGAAGGGAGAGAAGGGAGAGACTCTGGATTGAGATGGGGCTCAGGTAAGTATTAGGGGGAAAAACCCTATCCGTGAAAAAACCCTACCCGTGAAAATTCACTACCCTCGTCACTTCCGGTGCACCTACGTCATGGAACAGCTGAGCAGCTTACCAGTGCGCATGCTCACAGCTCTGGAGGGTAGGGAATTTTCACGGGGGAGTGTTTTGTAACGTTACACCGCATCAGCTGTTGCCGCGGGTACATGAAATCATCTCCGCTCCTACCCCTGTGACTTCCCTGATCTCAACTCCTAAATGTAAAAGCGGGGGGTGTATGACAATATAAATCACGGAGATCACGGCTCCGTGATTTATATGGTCATAAACCCACCGCCGCTTTTACATTTAGTAGCCAAGATCAGGGAAGTCACAGGGGTAGGAGCGGAGATGATTTCATGTTGCAGCGGACATGATTTAATGTGTCAACTAGAATTTGGGCTCTTTCGCACAGTCCGCCTCCGTAGGCGGATCCGTATTGCTCAGCGGGGATGGATCCGCGATCCATGTCTCAGTCCCCGCTGCCCTCTATGGGGGATTGGATGAGAGCGGACCGCCTGTCCACTCTCATCAGATCCGATCCGCTCCGATTACTGAACGGATGGAAAAATAGGGTTTCCATCCGTCCAGATTTCACAGACAGGATCGGATGCGGATGGCAGCGGGTGTCAGCGGAGGTGTCTCCGCTGACACCCGCTGCCCCATAGAGCTACATGGAGGATCCGATCAGATCCGCCTAAAAAACTGACAGGCGGATCTGATCGGATCGCCTGTGTGAAAGAGCCCTTTGTGTTCTGCAAGTGTACAAATTGCCCATGAAAATGTGCAGCACGTTAACAGACTTACAATTCAACACAGTTATCCTTGCTAACTGGGAGGGGAGTGTTATTAGTTGTACTAGCAGATTTAAATACACTAACAAACTTAGGCCCCTTTCACACAGGCGGACCGTTCAGATCCGCCTGTCAGTTTTTCAGGCGGATCTGAACGGATGCCCCATGCATCTATATGGGGCAGCGGATGTCAGCGGAGACATGTCCACTGACATCCGATCCGTCAAATCTGGACGGATGGAAACCCTATTTTCCATCGGTGCAGCGGATCGGATCGGGTGGGACCGGATGAGAATGGACAGGCAGTCCGTTCTCATCCGATTCCCCCTGTGACTTCCCTGATCTCAACTCCTAAATGTAAAAGCGGGGGGTGTATGACAATATAAATCACGGAGATCACGGCTCCGTGATTTATATTGTCATAAACCCACCGCCGCTTTTACATTTAGTAGCCAAGATCAGGGAAGTCACAGGGGTAGGAGCGGAGATGATTTCATGTTGCAGCGGACATGATTTAATGTACCCGCGGCAACAGCTGATGCGGTGTAACGTTACAAAACACTCCCCCGTGAAAATTCCCTACCCTCCAGAGCTGTGAGCATGCGCACTGGTAAGCTGCTCAGCTGTTCCATGACGTAGGTGCACCGGAAGTGACGAGGGTAAGGAATTTTCACGGGTAGGGTTTTTTCACGGAACACCGGCATTATTTTCTTGCACAAGTCGCATGTATATCACGCACTTTTATGTGACTTTTTATGTGACTTTTGAGGGTTTATATTGAAGTCTTTGGCCCTCAAGTCACACGAAAGTCAGACCAAAGTAGTGCAGAAACTACTTTAAGTCGCTATGACTTTAACTCACACAGATATGAAGGGTATTTATTGGGAAACATAGGGTGCAACTTGTTATGCTACTTTGGGGTCCAAAGTCCCATGACAAGTCACACAAGTGTGAATGGGGCCTTACTGAATGAAAACCACATACATTGTTAGAAATACATTTGTTCGATACATTTTTTTTCATCCTGCTTCTTTGACTTTCTTAAAACATTCTTTCCTATGAATTTTCCTTTGAAATTCTACCCATTTATGGGCAGTTTTATGTCTGTTTTCATTTCCTGCATAGAAGAAACTACAGTTGGAATCTTTTGGGACAACATTCCCACTTTCCCTTTCTCCATGTTAATAGAATGGTCCCTAAACATTCGCCTCGATCAGTCTTACGTACGTTCCGTCCTCATTGCTGCGGTAGAACACCAAGAAAGGGTCCGACTTTCCAAAGAAGTCTTTCTTGTCCAGCTTGTTGGCGCACAGCTGCATAGTAACAATATCCTAAAAGACGAAGAAAACAACGGTTACAGTCAAGGAATAAGGACAGGGCTTATTCCGATTTACACACAAATACTTTACAACAAATGGATGTCCACTTTGGGGTGGATTTAGGCTCCATTCACACCTAGGCGTTCCGGATCGCCTGTGATTCTGGAATCACCGCAAAACATGGGACGTGCTTGCGATCCTGTTACTTTTAATGGCACCCCAATCACGGCGTGATTTTGCTGTGATTGCCGACAAATCGTGGCCAAATCGCGCAAACAAAATCACAGGACGCCTGTCGCCCAGAATTAAGTTCTTCTTTTGGGTGACAGGCGCCCCACAATTCTGTTTGAACGATTTTGCTGTAATTTGTCAGCCGACATTTGGGGTGCTATTAAAAGTAACGAGATTGCAAACTAGTTCTGCATTTTGCGGCGATTCAGGAATCGTGGGAATTCTGCTCACGATCTGGAATGCCTAGGTGGGAACGCAGCCTTACTAAAGGCAAATAGACTGTGCATCTGTTCCCCAGGGCTTAGTAAATGCAGTAAAGCTTTGCTGATTTCCATCATCCAATCACATGCAAGATTTTTTTGTTTTGTTTTCCTTGCACCCGATTGGGTATTTTTTACAACGTGGTTACAGTTTTGTAGCATTTTCATTGAAGTGGTTCTAAGGGCTTAATTTTTTTACCTTCATGCATTCTAACTGTCTGTGTGCAGTGCCCCCCAAACCTTACCTGAGCCCCCTCCGATCCAACGATGTATACGATAGCCTCGGCTGTATGTGGACTCTTTCTCTTCATTGGCTGCGACAACAGCGGGAGCCAATGAGGAGAGAGCAGGACGGGCAGCCACAGATTTATGTGTCTTATGGATGCATAAAGAGGTGGCTCAGGAGCGAGCATGCATCGGTGCCCTAAGGGCAAGCAGCTTTCTATGGGGGCACTGCTCAAAAGGGAGGAGCCAAGAGCGTCCACGAGGGACTCAAAAAGAAGAAGACCAGGGCTGCTCAGTACTCCGTGAAAAAGAACAGAGCAGGTAAGTAGAACATGTTTGTTACTTAAAAAAAAAAAAAAAAACACAAAGCTTTATTATCACTTTTACCCCCCTTCATGACCACTGCGTTACTTTAACTGACAATCGCGCGTAAACACTGTAGCTGCTGACTGTTAATATTGGGACCAGGGCCGCTGATAGGGGGGGACCACCAACCCTCTTGTAGGGGGCCCGAGCACACAGGGGGGCCCACACAGAGAGGGGAATTAGTGATGGACAACAAATACAGAAATCTTCCTCCAGCACCTGAATCTGCTCTGTCCCTCTCCCTGCTATCAGCTTTTATCTGTTGAGAAAGAGACAGTTGTCCCTCACTAATCCCCCTCCCTTGTGTGGTCCCCCCTCTCAGCACTTATCTCTGCTCCGGAGTTTATTTGTAACTTTGTTTCTCTCTCTCTCTGTCTCTCTGATCACTGAGCTCCAACTGCCCAGCCTGTATATTTTTCTCATCTCATCTTCTTTATTTAACATAGTTTTTTTTTAGATTTAGCAGGAATTATGTGAGTTATGTTATATTTGTGTCTGCTAATAGTGATTTTGTTGTAATTTTAGCTAAATATTTCTTTAATATTTCCTTGGGGGGGGGGGCCTGCCAGGTAGTCTGTAAGGGGCCCCACGATTTCTAACAGCAGCCCTGATTGGGACACTTATCTGACGGCACCCCAGATGATTCTCGCCTTGGCTCTCGGGTGCTGCCGACGCCGTTCGTGGTAAGGGTTATCGGCAGTGAAACCTTTTAGCTTCACAGCCAGATCCTTACTGCGCATACGCGAAGCGTGCTGCGCTTTTTCCTACTGGCCTGGCGGTGGAGGAAGGAGGGGGGGGGGGAGCGAACTTCTGAGGGACCTCGTTGAAGTGGGGAAGGGTACTTGTCAAAAATAAGGGTCAGGAAGCCTACAGGTGGCTCTCCTGGGTGCAGGTCTACTTCTCCCCGACCTCCTGCCCTGTCCAGGGCCTCCACATGCTGGTCACATCTGTACTGGAATGGGATGTTTGGCTCCCATGCCCCAAGTGCCCTAGTGCTCCTCATAGCCTGGCATATAACAGGGCACTGACTTACCCATGGCATTGCTGCCGAAGGGCTCTACCTAAAAGGGGCCTAGCACCTGATGATGCTACTTTCTGTAACCAGACAATATTCTGAACAGAGTCACCTAGTGGCAGACTGGCTAACTGCACCTGCTTACATTTATGTATTGGTTAGTTAGGAAAATAAGGATATGGTTTCGTGTCACTTTAAGAAAGTTCTCCATTCAGTTTCCTCATGTACAATGTTTGTGTCATATAGATGTCACATGGGAGCGCTCACACATATGGTAAGCAGTGATCTCCTTCCTTTTTTGCCCCCAGAGGGCTCCTTGCGGTGACGGCTCATCTTGTACCTCCTGTACTCCTGTAATTAAAATGTATCCGATGTGACACTGCGGCTGATGAAGTGTTAGCCTGGCTGACGATAATTGCTGGAAATGACTGTCTTTTCAGCAGCATCTTTGTGTGTTCAGCTCATCAAGTCTGCGAATGTAAGCTTCACACAGCCAGCTGTACCCGCGGGGCCACATCCGGCATCCCACCGTACCGCTACAGAGGAAGGAAATGCCCGCAACCCGTCCTGCCGGGAATCTGACCCTTTTCACAGATTTACAGTCCAGTGGCATCTTCAAAGCAGTAGTAAATCCGAAAGCAAACATTTATTAGATTGCAGCTTGCCAATTCTTAGATGTGATTGCTGCATTCGTTCTATTTCAGGCTTTCTTTCTTCTATTTTTATCTCCTGATCCAGCCAGCAAGTCTGTTTTTTACAGCATAAACTCTCTAAGGCCCTGTTCACACCTGAGAGTTTTTCAGCTCATAAAACGCTCATCTCTGAAGTCTCAAAACGCCCAACAAGCAAAATCCCATTCATTTCAATGGCCCCTGTAGCAAAACGCCTGAAGCTCAAAAAAGTACATGAGCTTCTTTTTGGCAGATTACAAGCGATTTTGTTAGATGTCAATGCCTGCCTCCAAACTCTTGCAAAAAACGTCTGAAAAAACGGCTGAAAATGCCCCAAAAAAACGCCTGAAAAACACCAGGAAAAACGCCCCCAAAGAAACGCCTGGAAAAACGCCTGAAAAAACGCCTGAAAAAACACCACAGAAACGCTAAAAAAAAAAAACGCCTGAAAACAATGCGCTCAGGTGTGAATGAAGCCTTACAGAATGTATCCATTTACAGGGATAAGACAAACCATTTAACACTGGCAGGGATGCTTACAGTGATCAGCTTTTATTTATTCATGTAAAACTCAAAAGGAGAAAAAACTGTTGCTAAAACTAAATATAAAGCGTTAGCTGGAGTTTAGTTTAAGTTTGTAAGTGTATTTAAATCTGCTAGTACAACTAACACTCCCCTCCCAGTTAGCAAGGATAACTTGTCACACATTTGTGGCAGTGTTGAATTGTAAGTCTTGTTCACTTGCTGAACATTTTCATGGGCAAGTTGTACACTTGCAGAGCACTTAAAGCACAAATTCTAGTTGACACTTTTCCAATTTGTAGCAAATTTGCATGGCAAGTCTCTAGCAAGAGAAAAGTTGCAGGGGTGAATCTACAGCAAGAGCTCTGCAAGTCACAGTGCCCCCTGTGGTGGGATGACTATTGCTCAATATAACTGAACCAGAAATTGCAGCAGGCTTGCAGAATGTTTGCAAAGAAAGTTGATCTGGAGTCATGCAATGTGAAGCCGGTGTTCCGTGAGAATTACCTACCCGTAAGAAAAACCTACCCTCGTCACTTCCGGTTGCACGGCACTGTGTGTAACGCGGCGGTTACATTAAAACAGCTGTGCTGCAACATGAATCATCTCCGCTCCTGTCCCTGTCACTTCCCTGATCTCGGCTAGTAAATATAAAAGCGGCGGCGGGTGTATGAAAATATAAATCACGGAGCCGAGAGCCACTTTTATATTTACTAGCCCAGATCAGGGAAGTGACCGGGACAGGAGCGGAGATGACTCGTATTGCAGCCCAGCTGTTTTATGTAACCGCCGCGTGGGTAGGTTTTTTTCACGGACACCGTGATCGTTTCATACTAGTGCGCATGCGCACTAGTCTGATCCTCAGCTGCTCCATTAGGTATCCGGGGCTGTGAGCATGCGCACTGCTGCGCTGCTCAGCTGTTCCTGGCAGGAAGTGACGAGGGGTAGGTTTTTCTCACGGGGTAGGTAATTCTCACATTACACCGGGCAAGTCTAGCAATAGCTTAGCAAGTCATTTTCAAACTTGCAGCACAATCGCTTGCTATCTACCCCCCCCCCCCCAAACTGTCTGTTGTGCCTCCTGTGATCATTCTTCCAGAATTGTGTCTCACTTATACAGGAGGTGTATACTGGCCAGATCACCAGGTGGTAACAGAGGGGGAAAAAAACAAAGAAAAGAAAAGTTATGCAGCCACCACATCTAATGATTGGTTGGTAAGCTGCAGTGTATTACCTTTTGTTCGTTTGGGTTTAATACCGTTTTAAGATTTTCTTTTGAATATCATCTTTAACCACCTCAATACTGGGCACTTAAACCCCCTTCCTTCCCAGACCAATTTTCAGCTTTTGGCGCTGTTGCATTTTGAATGACAATTGCGCGGTCATGCAACACTGTACCTAAACCAAATTTGTGTCATTTTTTTCCCACAAATAGAGCTTTCTTTTGGTGATATTTGATCACCGCCAGGTTTTTTCTTTTTTGGTGCACAAATAAAAAAAGACCGAAAAGTTTGAAAAAAAAAAAAAAAGTATTTTTGTTTAGGTTATAAAATTTTGTAAATAGAACATTTTTTCCTGCACTGATGAGCACTGATGACGCCGCACTGACAGGCACTGCTGAGGAGACACTGATGGGGTGGCACTGATGGGGTGGCACTGATATGCAGCACTGATAGGTAGCACTGATATGCAGCACTGATGGGCACTGATATGTGGTACTGATAGATAGCACTGATATGCAGCATTGGTGGGCACTGATAGGCAGCGCTGATGGGCACTGATAGGCAGCACTGATGGGGACTGATCGGCGGCACTGATGGGCACTGATAGGTGGCACTGATGGGCACTAATAGGTGGCACTGATGGGCGGCACTGATCGGCACTGCTGGGGGGGAATGATGGGCACTGATAGGCAGCACTGGTGGGCAATAATGGGCACTGGTGGGCAGCACTGATAGATGGCAATAACGAGCACTGGTGGGCAGCACTGATAGATGGAATTGGTGGGCAGCACTGATAGGGGGGCACCACTGGCAGGCTCTCTGAGCGCTGTTTGCCATCCCTGGTGGCCATGGTGGGCATCCCTGGTGGTCATGGGTGGGCATCCCTGGTGGCTCTAGTGGCACCCCCTCCCCCCAGGGCTGCACTGGTAATCAATGTTCTGATTACCAGCACAGACCCCCCCTGTGATCAGTGAGTAATTAGAAATACTCACTGATCACCCCGGCTGCAGCACCGATCCTCTCCTCTTCTCCTCACTGACAGGATCTGTCAGGAGGAGAGGAGATCGAAGCCGTTACAACGGCTCTATTTACATTACATGACGGCTGTGATTGGACACAGCAGTCATGTGATCAGGAGGGTCAATCACAGGGCCCTCCTGCCGCATCTTGTTGCTCTGTGTCCGAGGGACACAGGCACATCGAGATTGCGCCGATGCGCGTGCCCACGGCGGCGAGATCTCGCTCCTTCTGAAGGACGTTCCGGAACGTCCGATCAGGACGAGACTCCCACCTGGCCGTATATTTACAATGGCCCGGGTGGGAGGTGGTTAAAGGCCTTCCCTTCAGTCTTGCACAGCTGTGTCGGCTCCTCTCCTGTACCGAAATGGCTTCCTCAGATTTCACTGCATACCGCCGCGATTCCCCATCCGGAGGGGTTCTTTGTGGATACTTGGTCGGAGCATATATAAGTGCTTACCTTATGGGCTCTTAGGAGAGATTCCTAGACAGAGCTTTCTAGCAGCACTGGTTTGGTTGATAACAGCCAGGCATATATTAGTTGTGGGCGGCTACACGCCTAAGACGTCTCTACCTACCATGAGTATCAAGCTACGACCAATCCGCAATACCCCCTGTTAACTACAAATACTGTTGAGACACGTGTCTCCGTTTATACAAAATGCATAGAGTCGTTCATAAATAAGCTCCAGATGAAGCCTGGAAAAAGGTGAAACATGTTGAGCAATTGAAAATACATTTAAGATAGATTGAATACAGCATCGGTTGATCCAGCTTGGCGGCCATTGTTCCCTCTGCAATCCGTCGGCAGGACTCTCTTGGTACCAAATTCTCTCACCTCTTTAAGGATTTGTATATAAAATCTTTTTACCTTTGTATGAAATTGATACTCCATTAACTGCTACATACTGATATACATTTTTGGGCTTGTTTTTTAAGCCATATTTTTATATGCAATATATATTGTGTGTTCCCTGTTTTTATGTGAATTGAAATAAAAAGCTATTTTAATTATTTGAAGTGCCAACAAAATCCTTGACTCCCAACCTTTCATGTTCTAATCAATATTAAGGATTTGGCATTAGTAATATTTAATTCATATGCTCAGATTGCTGCTATCTGAAGGCATAGTCCCCTCAACATTAAGGGGGGTAAAAACTCCTGGTCCAGAAGTGGTTAAGGGAGGTGTGGCAAGGGGTGTTTTCTATGCCTGCATACTTTTGCGAATAGGTGTCCCTGGTTCCCATCTCAAAAGGTTGAGAGGTATGCCTGGGCATTACCCAGCGGGATCTGCATGCAAACCACACCTTCAGACTATCACCCACCCATCAATACTTGCATAACTTCTCCCAAGAACCAGCCCACTGCTTGCTTTTGGGCTGAGGACTCCTTAAGAGGAGTATAGGGAGGCAAGGTGCTGTGATGTTTTTAGGAAACTATGTACAGCACCCTGCCAGCCCCTCCCACCAGATATGATCTGCCTGCGTTGCATAGAAAAGCACAGAGACCCAGTGATGACATAAATGGGTGTAAAATAAGGTATGTAATGAACATAGAAAGGTCCTTTTTTAATACTTCATAAACTTTTTGATGGGGGTGGGGGTGGAAGGAAGGAACCAATTGAAGTCAATTTAACTTTAGCAGTTTGTGATACGATTGTGATCAGAGAGAGTGAATAGGTAAAAGTAATTGAATCTTCACCAAATAATGCATGCCATTATTATGTGAAAAAGGGTTGTTTTATCAGACAAAATAGAGCTGACGGTGAGAACCAGCTGTTATCAAATTATTTCATGGGAATCAAGGCCGCTTCAGGTTGAGAACCTGTTGTTATCATAGATATGACTTGTGGGAATGAAATGAGCAGTCTTGTGGGAATGAAATGAGCAGTCTTGTGGGAATGAAATGAGCAGTCTTGTGGGAATAAGATGAACAGTCATTAAAAACAAGTTATTGCGCATGTCCGCATGAGTCGTCCATGCGCCGGATCTATGGACTGCGCATATCTATGCATGCTGCTTAAACAGCAAATATTTATTACCCATGCGTGGCAAGAATGACTTGACAGAATTATAGTACAAACAAAGGGGATTCTCTGGGGAAAATCTGGACTTTTCTGAAGACGCAATACGTGCCTTGAGTCGATTTCCCGGTGTTCCCCTTGCTGATTGCTGGAGTCCCCCAATCGTGAGGCAACGGGTGATGCTACAACATCCGGTGATGTATTGATGCTAATTCTTTGCTATATCTATTGATTGTGTAACTAATCATTGCATGTTAGAACTATCTTTATAATAAATTGAATCAATTGTTTTGCCATTTACAGACTAGTGCTTATCTTGTATGATAGTGAGCGTAGTAGTAGTGGATAAAAACACTGTTTTATCAGGCAAAACATGGTTGTGTGCTGATCCTTAAAGTGTTACTAAGCCCAGATCCTGCATTCACTATATCTGCTCTCTCACAGTACACAGAGCATGGAAATGCAATTATTATAGTAAATATAAACTGCAAAATACCTTTTCCCATCAGCAGTATATAGCAGGCTTGTGACTTCTATCAGTGTCTGGTTAAAGCTTGTAGGAGGAGTTTTCATTCAACTCTGACTGTCCTATGAGGCTGCAGGACCCCTAACCCTCCATCCAGGATCAAACAGCATTTTTTTTAACACAATACAGTGGATTAACCCCTTAGGTTCCACAGTAAGTATAACAAGCATGCTTTACTGCATGTACAGACTGATTTTACTGTTGTGGGTTTAGTAATACATTAAAACATTGTTGTGCAGTCACACATCCATACATACGTCTTCTTTTCTTATCATCATGCACTTAATTAAAAAATGGACGCCCCTCTGTGAGCGCACACATATCTGTGCAGTGATATTCCACAGACAGTATTCTGTGTCCCCCCCCCCCCTTCTCCTCCCCCTCGCTTCACCTCAATTAATGGCTAAACAGACAATGATTCATAATTGAGAGTTGAAGTAAAGTGCAGTGAATCAGACAGATTCATTTACTTTCATTAAATTCCATTTTGTGTTCTGCATTCCAGCTGATATAATGACAGATCTGATCAGAAACAGATGCGGATGATAAATCTGGGACGTGCTTTGGCTCCTCTTTTTTTCTCAGAAAATGTAGAAACTTTAGCAAACATCCGAAAGACGGCTCAATTGTCTAAATAGAGATTATCAAAGTAGAACTAAAAAAGTAAAACTTTTTTTTTTATCATCTTGGATATATTAGGGAGGGTTATAAGGCATGTGAGGTCTTTTTTGCCATCTGTGTCCCCATTGGGGAGATTTTCCTTCACTTCCTGCCCCATAGCCAAAACAGGAAGTGGGAGGAAATCCCTACAAAGTGAGGGAATCCAGAACTAGTGTCCCTATTGGAAGATGTCCCCTCTATTTCTGTTTTGGGGTGATAACAGTAAAAAGGATAAAAAGAGAGTGTGAATCTCCCTAACTGGAACACAGACAGTAATAAAAACTGACCGAGATTCTAATCTCTCTCCACTCCATCCAAAAGTAAAAAAAAAAAAAAAAGTTTGCCTTTAAATATAAGGACCAATTTAGATACAGTGCCTTGAAAAAGTATTGATACCCCATGAAATTTTCCACATTTTTTGTCGTGTTCCAACCAAAAACGTTTTTTGTATTGGGATTTCATGTGATAGACCAACACAAAGTGGCACATAATTGTGAAGTGGAAGGAAAATGATAAATGGTTTTCAAAAATGTTTACAGATAAATATGTGAAAAGTGTGGCGTGTATTTGTATTCAGCCCCCTTTACTCTAAAACCCCTAACTAAAATCTAGTGGAACCAATTGCCTTCATAACTCACCTAATTAGTAAATAGAGTCAACCTGTGTGTAATTTAATCTCAGTATAAATACAGCTGTTCTGTGAAGCCCCCGGAGGTTTGTTAGAGAACCTTAGAGGACTAACAGCGTCATGAAGGCCAAGGAACACACCAGACAGGTCAGGGATAAAGTTGTGGAGACGTTTAAAGCAGAGTTAGGGTATAAAAAAAATACCCCAAGCTTTGCACATCTCACAAAGCACTGTTCAATCCATCATCCGAAAATGGAAAGAGTATGGCACAACTGCAAACCTACCAAGACATGACCGTCCACCTAAACTGACAGGCCAGGCAAGGAGAGCATTCATCAGAGAAGAAGCCAAGAGGCCCATGGTAACTCTGGAGGAGCTGCAGAGATCCACAGCTCAAGTGGGAGAATCTGTCCACAGGACAACTATTAGTCGTGCACTCCACAAATCTGCCCTTTATTGAAGAGTGGCAAGAAGAAAGCCATTGTTGAAAGAAATCCATAAGAAGTCCCGTTTGCAGTTTGTGAGAAGCCATGTGGGGATACAGCAAACATGTGGAAGAAGGTGCTCTGGTCAGATGAGACCAAAATTTAACCTTTTGGCCTAAAAGCAAAACGCTATGTGTGGCAGAAATCTAACACTGCACATCACCCTGAACACACCATCCACACTGTGAAACATGGTGGTGGCAGCATCATGTTGTGGGGATGCTTTTCTTCAGCAGGGACAGGGAAGCTGGTCGGAGTTGATGGGAAGATGGATGGAGCCAAATACAGGGAAATCTTAGAAGAAAACCTGTTAGAGTATGCAAAGGACTTGAGACTGGGGCGGAGCTTCACCTTCAAGCAGGACAACGACCCTAAACATACAGCCAGAGCTACAATGGAATGGTTTAGATCAAAGCATATTCATGTGTTAGAATGGCCCAGTCACAGTACAGACCTAAATCCAATTGAGAATCTGTGGCAAGACTTGAAAATTGCTGTTCACAGACGATCCCCATCCAATCTGACAGAGCTTGAGCTATTTTGCAAAGAAGAATGGGCAGAAATGTCACTCCCTAGATGTGCAAAGCTGGTAGAGACATCCCCAAAAAGACTTGCAGCTGTAATTGCAGTGAAAGGTGATTCTACAAAGTATTGACTCAGGGCAGGGGGTGAATATAAATGTACCCCACACTTTTCACAGATTTATTTGTTAACAACTTGAAAACCATTTATCATTTTCCTTCCACTTTACAATTATGTGCCACTTTGTGTTGGTCTATCACAATGTTTCTCAACCTTTTCAACACAGAGGAACCCTTGAAATAACTTTCCAGGCTCAGTGAATCACTGCTAATATTTACTATAGATACAAAAGTGTGATGGTCAGTGGGAGGAATGCTCCTTACACATGAGGTCATTGGGAAGAATGCTCCTTACACAGTGGTGGTTCTACATTAAATTGCTCCCCGGGCAAGACTCCCTCCCGGCGCCCCCCCCCCCCCACAGCATTGTTGCCCCCAATAAATGCAGAGTGCCACAGCAATGCCCCCTTTCAATGTAGGGATGCCACAGCAATGCCCCCTTTCAATGTAGAGATGAAACAGCATTGCCCCCTTTCAATGTAGAGATGAAACAGCATTGCCCCCTTTCAATGTAGAGATGAAACAGCATTGCCCCCTTTCAATGTAGAGATGCCACAGCAATGCCCCCTTTCAATGTAGAGATGAAACAGCAATGCCCCCTTTCAATGTAGAGATGCCACAGCATTGCCCCCTTTAATGCAGAGCGCCACAGCAATGCCCCCTTTCAATGTAGAGATGAAACAGCATTGCCCCCTTTCAATGTAGAGATGCCACAGCAATGCCCCCTTTCAATGTAGAGATGCCACAGCAATGCCCCCTTTCAATGTAGAGATGAAACAGCAATGCCCCCTTTCAATGTAGAGATGAAACAGCAATGCCCCCTTTCAATGTAGAGATACCACAGCATTGCCCCCTTTAATGCAGAGCGCCACAGCATTGCCCCCTTTCAATGTAGAGATGCCATGCCAGAGTGCCACTTTTCAATGCAGAGCGCCAGCGTTCCCCCCCGCGAGACCCGTCCGTGCACTTACCTCACTTCTCTTCACGTCTCCTCAGTCCTCCCGCGGCGCCTCCTCCTCGGCCAATGGCGTGGGGTTTGCCTTTCGGCCAATCAGGAAGCGGGAGGACCCGCTCCCTGATTGGCCAGGAGGAGGATCAGTGTGACAATAGCGAATTTTCATTCGCTATTGTCACACAATGGGCGGGCTCGGGGGGAGCAATGCTCTGCTCCTCGGCTCGACTGCGGCGGTTTTAGGCATGGGCAAACGGGGCTCGGGCGGTCCGGTACCATTTGATCCACGGACCGGTACCGGTCCGCGGCCCGGGCATGCCGCCCCCCACGTGTTATGAAAAAATGCCGCCCCGGGCGGCTGCCCCGTTCGTCCGTGCCTAAAACCGCCACTGTCCTTACACATGAGGTCAATGGGAAGAATTCCACCCTTACAGAGAGCTAAAAAGATCAATGGTGTCAGTTGCAACTTATCTGAGAGGCAGAAATTGCTCAAGGAATCTCTAGCAACGTCTGGAGGAACCCTAGAAATCCATGGAACCCTGGTTGAGGAACTCTGGTCTATCACATAAAATCCCCATAAAATACATTTACAGTTTTGATTGTAACATGACAAAATGTGGAAATCTTCAAGAAGTATGAATACCTTATTCAAGGCACTGTATGTGGATAAAGGAAATTAAATGAATGGTGTGCAGATCGCCATACTGGCTGGGAAAAGTGAGACCAGGACCCGGGGGTGATGTTTTACACGTTGCTTCTGGGTCATTACCAGGAAGAGGAGATCAGGGAGCAGACACTCACTGATCTCCTTCTCCTCTACCCAACATGCCAGTTCCAGGTCTGCTGATAGGTCCACGGAGCCTGGGAAACATGGCGGGCCTGGGGGGAGGGGGGGGGATGGGACTGCCAGCTACCAGGGTGTGTGGAAGCGGGTGTGCACAGCCATTGGCTCGCTTCCACATGACACCTGACTGTCAGCTTGCCAGATTTACACACACTCCTGGCGGCTGCCCCCCAAAGCCTCTGATGTAGTATCTATGTCAGGGTCAGTAAAAAGCTTAAAAAAATAAAGCAACAAAACCAGCTTTTCTTTCTATTCAGAGACTTACCTCCACAGTACTTTTTTTTCCTGTCACTAGATGTTCTCAGTCTTATAACTGTTATAGCTGCAAAGGGTGGGCCAACTCAATATTAGACCCTACAGACTAAGACTGAGATGCCATTAAAGTTGATGTGACTGTAAAGGCAGGTGTCCCAATACTTTTGACAATATAGTGTATGTCTTTTGGGCATTTTAAAAAAGTGGTTGTTGGAATACTGAATTGTACTTTGTGCAACAACTACTGTACATCAGTATTTAGTAGTGATATATTATTCAACCAGTAGATGGCAGTGTTTACAAGTTTGTAGCTGCATCTATGCTGGTGCTCTATCTATGTCTTTTCTCTAAAATAAAGTTCCTGTTCCTGTCTGCAGTTAAGCAGCAAAGCCCATGTGGACTGTGCGCTGTCTGTTCTATAGGGTTATATACAGAATTTCGAGAAGTGATGCAAGGGGCTTCGGTTAGGGGGCAGTAGTGCAAAAATGTAGGGTAGATGTAAACCTAATCACTACAATCACATCAAAGCTCTAAATGCTGGCCCCCTCCCACCAGCCATCATCTTACTGCATTGTAAAGACAAGCACAGAGACCCAGTGATGTTGTCACTGGGTCTAAAATAAGGTGTGTAATGAAAATGGAAAAGTTATATTCAGAAATTCACTATCATGGTGGTGAGAGGGGGAGGGATGAACCAGGGAAGGCAAAAATCAGCAGATTACACTCCAGCTTTAAAGTCGATCTCCAGGTAGAAGGCTAAACTGGTTTCCAGCTCCCTGTTGCCTGCTGTGTCTGACTTGGTCATATAAATGCACTGGTCAAAAACCATACCCTCCGCATGACACAATCACTTTTAAAACAACTCTGCCATTACAAAACGTATACATTCCAGCATTGTCAGTCTCCATAATACAAGATCATGAGCTGCAATAATGGAGGAGAAGATTTCATTTCATATCTCCCCTCCCCCCTCCTTTCCCCAGACACACATGCAAATCATAAATATAAATGCAATTAAATACATCATTAATCAAAATTGCTAATATAGCGGAATAAATAATCTGACACAGAAGTTGCTATGTGTAATGAATTTTATGTAGGAGATTCGAGCCACATGAGTGGAATAGAATTAACCCCTCTTTATTCAGAGCACATCTGCATAGGACACAACTCTGAGCTGAGCTTGTCTTAGGAGATGTAAAGTGTAACCAAATGACATTGCAATAGCAATGAATATCAAACAATTGCCATCTGTCGCATCTCAGTGTTGCTGATCCCATGTCGCCTCTTTGCAGCTACTTCAGTGGTATTGTACATGTAGGGTAGTATGTGCCCAGAGATGAATGCCCAGAACAGGTATTTCTTCCTGGGAGCATACAGCCCTAAAAAAAAGTGAGCCTATGCGTGCAGCTGCTGGGCTCTTTTGATTGGGCAAAACTGTAACACTTTCTTGTAGGGATCGACGGATTATCGGCAAAACCGATATATAGAGGGCCGATCTGCACTTTCCCCGATATATTGGAATCGGCCCCTGAGGTTACCGATATTGCCGATATTTTGGGAAAGTGCTTGTACCGGAGTGATGCCTGCAGCTAGAGGCATGGCCCCGGTACCGGCATCCATAGCCGACGGTCGGCTGTCTTGTAATGACAACGGATGCGGCTGAGAACCCACTCGGCTTTCATTACAAGGAGCGGGAGGGGACGCCCCCCCCCCTCCCGCCGCCTTCCGTGGCTCGCCAAGGTCTCCTGTCCCACCGGGAGACCCAGGCAACCAGCCTGCACGGCTGCCGAAGAGAAGACCCGATTAAAGCCACATTCGGCTCTGATCGGGTCGCCATGTAAAAAGCCGGAAGTGATGTCATGATGTCACTTCCGGGTACTGGCGCCAGATTTTAAAAAAATGACAGCATTCAATTCAGCCAAACTTGGCGTTTTGAATGCTTTTAAGTCAGAGGAGGGGTTTGGGGTCTTTTAGACCCCCAGATCCCTCCACAAGAGTACCAGTTTTTCATGTACGAAAATATCAGTCAATATCGGCCGATACTGATATGAAATGACCAAAATATCGGTATCAGCATCAGTAATAAAAAAATTATATTGGTTGATCACTACTTTCTTGTAGTATCGGCCCACCAAATGCTACACATTCAAGTAAATGTGGAAGCGTCACAAATGCCCTGCAACCACATGCTAATGCAATGCATGCGGTTGTAGAGTATTTGTCAAAAAAATTGGGTTAAAACCGGAGGAGCGTGTTGCATTGATTTCTTACCGCCTGTCAGTAACCTCTGAAGCATGAGCTGAACACAGATCGGGCTTCAGAGGAAAGGGAGATTAGACGCATGTCTAAATTCACCCTATAGGTGGAGCTCCACCCAACAGGGGAAGTTTTATGTACACCCCCCTCTCCCCTACCACACTTGGCAAGGCATGTCATTTTTATGGGGGGGGGGGGGGGATGGTACCTAGTTTTGACAAGTACCCACTCCCACTTCTGCTCGGATCGCCTAGGCGGAAGTTCTCCTCTCCCCCTCCCTCGCCGCAGTCTTCTAGACTAGAGTGCCGGACCATTCAGCAGCTGCAGCACGATTAGCGCATGCGCAGTGCACACCCGGCTGTGAAGCCACAATTTGTCACAGCTGGGTGCCCACAGTTGAAATGCCGGCTCCAGGGGGAGAAGCGACTCCCGATTGGTTCAGGTGACCACATCGCTGGATCCTGGGACAGGTGAGTGTGTGTTTATTAACCACTTGCCGACCACCCGCTGCATAAATATATATATATATATATATATATATATATATATATATATATATATAGGTAGGCTGGTTCGACTGTGCAAATCGCCGTACCTGTACAGCGATCCGCGAGAGTGATCCTGCGGAGAAGCTGATTCATGGGGCCAGCAGCCGTGATTGCTGCCGGGCACCCGCGATCGCTCCCCGCTGAGAGAGAAGGACGGTTAGCTGTTGTAAACACAGCAGACAGTTGTTCCCTCTGGAATGATCACAGAGCGCCTGTGGTCCTCCTATTTAGGATCACAGGTCTCTGTGTTGATTTCACAAGCCCATCCCCTCACAGTTAGAAAACACCCCCTAGCCATACATTTAACCCTTTGGGTTAACCCCTTCCCTGCCAGTGTCATCATTACAGTAACAGTGCATACTTTTAGCACTGATTACTGTAGTAATGTCACTGGTCTCCCCAAAAGTGTCAGTTAGGGGTCCGATCTGTTCTCCGCAATGTCGCAGTCCTGCTAAAAATCACTGATTGCCGCCATTACTAGTAAAAAAAAAAATAAAAATGACAAATCTTTTCCCTAGTTTGTAGACGCGATAACTTTTGCGAAAACCCAAACACACTTATTGGGATTTTTTTAGCAAAATAATGTAGCAGAATACAAATTGGCCTTAAAGGATGAAAACATTTGATTTTTAAATTTTTTATTGGGAATGTTATATAGCAGAAAGTGAAAAATATAGGTTTTTTTCTTTTTCCAGAATTGTCGCTCTGATTTTGTTTATAGCGCAAAAAATAAAAATCGCAGAGGTGATCAAATACCACCAAAAGAAAGCTTTATTTGTGGGGAAAAAATGACATCATTAAAGCGGAGTTCCACACTAAAAAATTTTTTTAACAAAAAATACCCCCGGGACAGTCAGGGCTAGTGCATTTAAGCAATGTTAGCCTCTGAACTGTCCCCTGTTTAACTTATCTGTAAGAAGAAAAACTTACCTTGAAAATGTCTTGTCCAGTGCTGCCATCTGCGTTGCTGGCAGCTGAAGCCGGAGCGCCCCTCTTCGTGATGTCGGAGTCCCAGAATGCCCTGCTCGTCACTTCCGGGGCAGGCACGTCATCCCGCAGCTGGTTCTGCGCATGCCTAGAAGCTGTTTAGCAGGGAATGACGCGCCTGCACCGGAAGTGACGAAGGACACCGGTGCAGGCGCATTGACTCCTGGGATCGATGACGCTCATCTCCCAGGAGTCAATGCAAAGGAGGAAGTGACGTCGGGGGCCGCAGAGGGAGGAAGTGTAAGGAAGGTAAGTTAATTTTCAGAAAAAATAAGATAAGTGAAACAAAAAAAAAATAATAACTATCCATTTCTTTTTCAGGTTATTTTATGCTAAAAGAAAATGCTAAGTTGAAAAATAGGGTGGAACTCCGCTTTAAGGGGGCAAATCCTTCTGGTCCAGAAGTGGTCATCCCCCTATTTGTTGGAATACTTATTAAGTCGATGTTTCCATATGCGATCTATGTATGTTTAACCAGTGGTGTATTTTGGTTTTGTGCTGCCCTAGGCAAGACTAAAATTGGGCGCCCCCCCTCCCCCATGTAAATTTGCCCCACTCCTTTTTTAACGGATGTGACTCCCTCCAAAATTGAAGGACTACAAGTCCCAGCATGAACCCCTGAGATCTCAGGAGAGGGGGGGGGGTGAGAGGGGGTGGGAGAGAGAGAAGGGGGTGGGAGGGGGGTGGTTAGGGAGAGAGAGAGGGGGTAGGTGAGGGAGGGAGAGGGGGGATGAGAGAGAGAGAGGGGGGGTGAGGGAGAGAGAGGTGGGGGATGAAAGAGGGGGTGAGAGAAAGAGAGAGAGGGGGGATCAGAGAGTGAGAGGATGAGAGAGAGGGGGGATGATAGAGAGAGCAAGAGAGGGAGGTGAGAGAGATGGAGGATGGAGAGAGAGAGAGAGAGAAAGGGGGAATTAGAGAGAGCGAGAGAGAGGGGGGATGATAGAGAGAGAGGGGGGATGAAAGAGAGAGAGGGGGATGAGAGAGAGAGTGAGAGAGAGGGGGTATGAGAGAGAGAGGGGGGATGACAGAGAGGGGGATGAGAGAGAAATAGAGAGGGGTGAGAGAGAGAGGGAGAGAGAGAGGAGGGGTGAGAGAGAGGGAGAGAGAGGAGGGGTGAGAGAGAGGGAGAGAGAGAGGAGGGGTGAGAGAGAGAGGAGGGGTGAGAGAGAGGGAGAGAGAGAGGATGGGTGAGGGAGAGAGAGGCGGGGTGAGAGAGAGAGGGGGGATGAGAGAGAGGGGGATGAAAGAGAGAGGGAGAGAGAGAGGAGGGGTGAGAGAGAGAGGAGGGGTGAGAGAGAGAGGGGGGGATGAGAGAGGCGGCTCTAGCATCCACTGGCCAATAGAGTATCAGGTGAAGGGGGGTGGCTTTTTTGCTGCCCCCCTGCAAAGTGCTGCCCTAGGCCTGGGCCTTGTTGGCCTAGGCCAAAATATAGCACTGTGTTTAACATTCTTGAAGTCATTGGAAATGCAATGAATAATTTGTTATACTTTTGATACTTTAATAAAAAAATATAAATTAAATTAATTATAATTAAAATAATAAAGTGAAAAGATGTGAGACTTCAATTGCACTTCCAGATCCCCATGTCAATGAGCCCCAGCGAGCCCGGTAGACGTTCGTTCCTTGGATTTAGGTGTTACAAGTCACATGTTAAAAATAATCAGAGCTATTCCAGCAGCCATTCAAACAATCGTTCAGCCTTTGTATAAAAGCGTTTCATTGTATACAGACCCGACAATTGCTGAGCTCCTCCGCTGATAAGATGATCGTCCCGCATTTCTTCCCCGGAATCCCCCTGGGTGAGGAAAGTAAAACACATAAGTAAAAAGATAAAAGGATAGACAGAAACACAACCATTTATCAACACTGACACCTGATTGGTCCTGCTCATAGAGACCCAGAACGGATGACAGATTGAGGTCTGAGGCCATTGTGCTGCAGCAGACATGCAATTACTGTCTGTCTATCTTTCGCCTCAAAGGTTTACTGCTGCCCCTTTAAAGCTTGTTAGGCGCAAATGACAAACACACTGGCGGAGATAGAAAGTAATTTCGGCAATCCCGCCTGACTCGGGCAGAGGCAATGCGTTCCGCCATTTTAACCTGCGCCCCGCTCCTTCATCTCTCTTCATTTAGTCCCTTTCCTTGAACTAGGTGAAAAGATTTCCCTCGTTCGCCCCAGAATAAATCTTTATTTGTGACCTTTTACTTTCAATCTGCTTGAAACATAAATACTGCGCTGGGGTTATTCCCAAAGAGCTCGGCGGAGGTCTAAAAAAAAAAAAAAAAAATGCCAAAGAGTCCATAATCAGTCTGCAATGGTATTCATCATTTTCTGAAATAAAAATGACCTTTGGTTGGTGGTCACCTTCGCTCACTTTGCTCGCTGGTTGAAGAAGACGATGGTCATCGTTCAGAGAGAGCTGCTGATTTACTCTCTAAGCAAGTGTTTGTCAACTTATTAGATAGAGGGGGGCTCAACAGCTGCTTCTGGACCACACATAATATTCAGTGTAATGGTACAGAAGACTGTCAGAGACTGCAGATCTACTACAAGAGATGGTTAGAGATTGCAGACATACTATAAGAGATGGTCAGAGATTGCAGATCTACTACAAGAGATGGTCAGAGATTGCAGACATACTATAAGAGATGGTCAGAGATTGCAGATCTACTACAAGAGATGGTCAGAGATTGCAGACATACTATAAGAGATGGTCAGAGATTGCAGATCTACTACAAGAGATGGTCAGAGACTGCAGATCTACTACAAGAGATGGTTAGAGATTGCAGACCTACTATAAGAGATGGTCAGAGACTGCAGATCTACTACAAGAGATGGTTAGAGACTGCAGATCTACTACAAGAGATGGTCAGAGATTGCAGACATACTATAAGAGATGGTCAGAGATTGCAGACATACTACAAGAGATGGTCAGAGATTGCAGATCTACTACAAGAGATGGTCAGGGACTGCATATCTACTACAAGAGATGGTTAGAGATTGCAGACCTACTATAAGAGATGGTCAGAGATTGCAGACATACTACAAGAGATGGTCAGAGATTGCAGACATACTATAAGAGATGGTCAGAGATTGCAGACATACTACAAGAGATGGTCAGAGATTGCAGACATACTACAAGAGATGGTCAGAGATTGCAGACATACTATAAGAGATGGTTAGAGATTGCAGACATACTATAAGAGATGGTCAGAGATTGCAGACATACTACAAGAGATGGTCAGAGATTGCAGACATACTACACGAGATGGTCAGAGACTGCAGATCTACTACAAGAGATGGTCAGAGACTGCAGATCTACTACAAGAGATGGTCAGAGATTGCAGATCTACTACAAGAGATGGTCAGAGATTGCAGACATACTATAAGAGATGGTCAGAGATTGCAGACATACTATAAGAGATGGTCAGAGATTGCAGACATACTATAAGAGATGGTCAGAGATTGCAGACATACTACAAGAGATGGTCAGAGATTGCAGATCTACTACAAGAGATGGTCAGAAACTGCAGATCTACTACAAGAGATGGTTAGAGATTGCAGACATACTATAAGTGAGGGACAGAGATTACAGACATACTATAAGAGATGGACAGAGATTGCAGACATACTATAAGAGATGTACAGAGATTGCAGACATACTATAAGAGATGGACAGAGATTGCAGACATACTATAAGAGATGGACAGAGATTGCAGACATACTACAAGAGATGGTCAGAGACTGCAGATCTACTACAAGAGATGGTCAGAGACTGCAGACATACTACAAGAGATGGTTAGAGATTGCAGACATACTATAAGAGACTTTATGAGAAAAAAATATATACAAGAGTATATTCCCTGCACCTATTGGCATGCAATACCACCTCCACTGCCCCATCTTCCCCCCCCCCCTCCTCCTTAAAAGCTTCACCATCTTCCACATTCACATCTTACTTTTGTTTCTTTATTAAGCTGAAGCACTCATCCGGCTCTATTACCTCCCCATACACTGTAGGGGGCTCCACCTCTCTCACTTTCAGGAAGATCATCCAGTGGGGGTGTAGGTATCTGCACTGCACCCCGGGCACCTGAATCTCCCTCGTCCCCATCCTTCACTCAGTAGGACCTGTTCAGGAGATGAGATTTGTGGGAGCTGTTGGGAGACAAGCTGTACTTCTGTATTTACAAGTGATAATGGTGAGCGGGGAGCAGAGGGCCTGAGCCAGAGGTGAGTTCCACCAAGGTCCAGCTGAAAAAAAGCCCTGGATCAGATTCAATCAAATTCGATTGACCAGAGCGGAATATTAACAATCATTTTGCATCAAAGGGCAGCACTGAGATACTTTGCTCTTGAATAGCTTCACACTTCTATTGATCAGGTTATGGAATCACATAGTGGAAACAAAGATGTAATCGATGACTTGCGACTGTAGGTACGACTGTATATAAATTATTGATCGAAATCCACTTCCTCCTAGGTGGTATATCAATTGAATAGGTTACCGACTATAGATCAATTATTCCTATCAGAAATGGCCGATTGGAAAAGAAAACAATAATTTATTGAAGCATGTATGGCCACCATAACATGGCATGGGACAATGTTTTTTTTTTTTTATTTCAAAATACTTTATTGGGTTTTATTCCAGCATGGTTTATACAATGAACAGATATGTGACAATAATATGGTCAAAGAGAGTTAGTGCTCTTTCACAAGGGCGTTCCGTATGTCCGTATATCACCCCATCCGTTTGCGGGTGATATACGGAAATAATGTAAGTCAATGGGATTGCGGATGTCAGCGGATGACCATCCGCTGACATCCGATTTGTGTCCTTTCAGTTCTGTTCCGTTTTTTGGAACGGAACAGAACCCTATTTTTCTTCCGTTAAAAAAATGTAACGTTTGTAAAATCGTCATCCGCTGACATCCGCAATCCCCATAGGCATACATTATGTCCGTATATTATCCGCAAACGGATGGGATGATATACGGACATACGGACCGGGTGACACAAGAGTCATCCGTGTCCGTGAAAAAAAGTGCCACAGCGGAAGAAGAAAATCGGAGCGGCTGTGCTTAAGAGCCCTTAGAATGACACAAACAAATGCAAACACAAAATAACCAAAAACATAAGTTAGCCGGTTCGCAGGCCTGGTGAATCATAGGAAGACAAATATTAGGCCCTGAAAGAAAATCGCATGTGCGATGTGGTGTTTGTAGGATGCAGGATGATATTCTAGGAGCACCCATCTCCATAAGGGGAAGTGAGGCCTGGCAACGGATTAGATGCAATATCACGGGAAACAGGCTAGCCAACATCAGGCTATATACAAGCTGTAGGTCTGATAGGGCCCGGTAAGGATATGGGACCCCAGGAGATAAACAAGTGACTCTGTAATGATGGATCCCATGAACAGTGAATGGGGGCATAATAATAAGAAGTTAGAATAGAAGTTAGAATTTATATGAGTCTAGTATGGCTCGTCCCCCTGGCATCTAAGGTAACAAAACAGGTATCAGGTGAGCGGACAGCCAGCTGCCCACTCTTACCAGGTCGGTGGTGTGTGTGGCGTCATTTCAAAGTGAAGTTAGAGAGTGCTCATGAAGATGTGGGACAATGTTTTTATGTTGGTTACAGTTCTATCACCAACCTGAAGGCCTGGAACAACTCTGTGAGTTCACCAACCAAGTATTTCCATCATTTTCTGCATAATTATTATTTATTACATAGTTACTAATTTAATCTGAAAAAAAGGCCCCAGTTCAACCAATAGAAAAAATTAATTGTAAATAAATAGAAAATCTCCATATATTTACCTGTATAATCCTATACCTACAGTTGATCCAGAGCAAGGAAAAAACAATGCTATTAAGCATGGTCCCATTTGATTTAGTGGGGAAAAATATTAGACCCAAAAGTTTTTCAAATGTGTAATTGGAGAAATACAAAGTTTTACTTTGTTAAAGCGTATCTACCCCCCCCCCCCCCCCCACACAAAAAAAAAAAAAAAATAGTATACTGCAATTTACCAGTCCATGTATTCTGGTGGTTGCCTTCATTTTCTTATTTAAGGCTTCTTTTTATTTTATTTTACAAGCCCATCTCTGGGCAAAATTTTTTTCCCATTCAGTAGGGCTGTGCCTGCACTGCAAGGGCCAACTTCTTTTTTTTGTCTAGGGGATTGGAGTACGGAGATATACTTAGCTAATCCTTCGATCCTCCCCACACAAGACCAGTCCGTGTGGCTCCTGCGACCCCTCCATGGTCTTGTGCGGTGGACTGTTCCTTTTCTCAACCTTTTTAACATGGAGGAACCCTTGAAATAACCAGCTGGACTCAGAGGCCCCTCTGTTATAATTAATAAGAAGTGCCCATAAAAATGTGTACACACCACAGTTTTTATCTATGCTCCTTTTTAAAACCCAATTTTAATTATGGCAGCAATGTGTAGTATTATATTTCCCCTAAAGATGTCAGTAGTCGCACCATTGTTGATGTCATCATGTTACCCGTCATTCGTGGGGTTTATGCAGAGGAGTAATTTTACTTCCAGCAAGATGGTGCACCACCTCACTACCACCGTTATCTCCGTTATCTTACATAGTTACATAGTTAGTGAGGTTGAAAAAAGACATCCGTCCATCCAGTTCAACCTATGATGAGTGTGTGTGTTTGCTGTTAACCGTACATTGTATACCCCTGTATGTTGTGGTCTTTAAGGTGACCATCTAATAGTTTTTTGAAACTATCAATGCTCCCTGCTGATACGACTACCTGTGGAAGAGAATTCCACATCCTTACCGCTCTTACAGTGAAGAACCCCTTACGTATTTTAAGGTTAAACCGCTTTACCTCTAGTTTTAGTGAGTGGCCACGTGTCTTATTGTATTCCCTTTCTCTGAATAGTTTGTTCCCCATGCTAGGGTCGCCAGTACAGTATTTGTACATTGATATCATATCCCCCCTCAATCGTCTCTTCTCCAGAGAGAATAAGTTCAGTGCTTGTAGTCTTTCCTCATAGCTGATGTCCTCCATTCCCCTAATTATTTTTGTTGCCCTTCTCTGGACTCTCTCCAGTTCCAGCACATCCTTCCTGAGGACCGGTGCCCAGAACTGGACAGCATACTCCAGATGTGGCCGGACCAGAGTCTTGTAGAGAGGGAGAATAATCTCTTTATTTCTGGAGTGAATCCCCTTTTTTATACATCCCAGTATTCTGTTGGCTTTGCTTGCAGCGGCTTGGCATTGCATGCCACTGCCAAGCCTGTTGTCTACCAGTACCCCCAGGTCCTTTTCCATCCTAGACTCACCCAGAGGTTCCCCCCCTAGTGAGTAGCTTGCTTTCTGGTTTCTGGCCCCCAAGTGCATTACTTTACATTTTTCAACATTAAACCTCATCTGCCATGTAGTTGCCCACCCCGTTATTTTGTTCAGGTCCGCTTGTAAGGTTTCCACATCTATCTATGTCCTTTTTTAAAACCCAAATTTAATTATGGCAGCAATGTGTAGTATTATGTTTCCCCTAAAGACGTCACTAGTCGCACCATTGTTGATGTCATCATGTTACCCTTCATTCATGGGGTTTATGCAGATGAGCAATTATACTTCCAGTAAGATGATGCACCACCACTACCACTGGGACGTGAAAGCCTATCTCAATGACATTCTGCCAGGACTTTGGATAGGACGTAGAGGTGTTTTTTAATTCTCTCCACGTTCCCCAGACTTAGCACCCCTTAATTTCGATCTGTGGGGAACACTAAAGGATGTGATGTACCATAGAAAACCGCCTACACTGACTGCACTACGGGAAGAAATCAAAACATCATGCAGAGCAATTGTGTGGACGTTCTAGTCAATGTTATTCATGCAGTAGTTTGCCGAAATCAAACGTGTCTGGGTGCTAATGGTGACCACTTTGAGCACCTAATGTGATTACATAATTCAAACATGAGTTACAGCTTCCCTTTGATGTTTATATACATTTTTATGTATATATATTTTTTTATGTTGAAGTGTGTATACATTTTTTTGGGCCCCTCTGTATATATCTACATCTCACGGTACATTAGTGTAAAGGCTACTGGGAAGAATGCTCTTTACCAGTGCCATCGTAAGAGCATTATAGGCCCGGGCAATGCAGTGCACTGGGGCCCCGCCTATACAATCACCCACGAGAATAAAAATGCAAAATATGGATAAGGCGATATTTATTGGTACAGCAGTGCCAGGCTAATGAAAGCCTCTAAGTTTGGCGGCTGGGTCCGGTGAACACACACACATGGATGGGAGTCAGACTCCACTGTCCTGTGTGTGCCTGTTCCTCTGGAGGTAGACAGGCATTCCTGCAGTTGTGGGCTCCCCCTCCATGGTCCAAGTGGCCTGACAGCAGCGCAGGGCCGCCAGGCACTTTCCACCTGCTAAGCTCGGCGGCAGGATGCACACAGGAATCGGAAATTAATGCTTGGCTGGGGCTAGGTTGCTGGTCAGGTGGGGCCCCCCGGGCAAGTAGGGCCCCCGGGCAACTGCCCAGCATGCCCAATCGGTAAGATGGCCCTGCTCTTTACCTTTGTGGACATTGGGAAGAATTCCCCCTTACAGATAGCTGAAAAAATCATTGTTGTCAGTGGGAGCCTTATCTGAGAGGTAGAAGTTGCTCATTACTCATGGAACCTTTAGCAACCTCTGGAGGAACCCTGGTTGGGAAAGGCTGTACTAAACAGAGCACATAGAAATAGCAAGCTCTTGTGTGGGTAAAGGACAGGTTTCCATTAAAGTTGACCATCTATTTTAATCTTGGGATATAAAAGACAGAAATTGGGTACATGCTGCGTATTCTGTGACTTTTTACAACAAAACAGCTCTGCCAAACGATTGGAAGAATCCATCCAGCAGGCTTTTGGGACGCTGAAACACATAGATTGCGCTGTCAAGACAATACATTTAATTTGCAGCTTCAGGTGATGCCTAAAACTGTTTTACGGCAGCTTCAAATGAAACAGACACAAATGTCTCCTCAATCCCCAAAGAAAACCAATTTCCTCCCGTGGTCTGTAGCAGGAAATATTCCACCATTAGCTTCAAGCAGAACCCGATCTGGTCGTGTCAGCCATTAAATGTTTCCCAAATTATCCATTAGTGTGAAATCCAGAGGCAATCCAATGCACGTGACCAGCGAGTGTTCCCTGGTCATTGGCCTAATTGAAATAAAGGAATATATCGTTTAACAATGATGAGTTTTTCAGATCGTTAGGAACTCACACATTCAGCGCCTGCTCCTGAATGGACTCTGCCCAACATAACTTCATAACCACTACAGGGCTGGTGTTGGAGGCACTTGGTGAATGTTAACAGAGCATTCTAAAGGCCCGTACACACGATACGAAAATCGGAAGGGACATTTTGTCCGACGAAACTCTGCCGATTTTCGGATTGTTAGTATAGTGCTTTCGACAGCCGATTAAGGATTTTCAGACAACAAAAACTGGATGTGCAGGCTATGAAATTTTTATCGTACGTCAACACAGCGTCCGATTTTCGTACAATGAGTACAGTTTTCGTCTGAAAAAAAATCTTAAGAGCAAGACTGGGCATGCTCAGCAAAGAAAGAACACATACAAAACAATTCAACACATGACATCACTTCTGAAGTTGAATTCTGTCGTACGGGAAATTTCGTATGAAAATAACCTTTTCGCTTTCCATAAGAGACCAGCATGCAACAAAAAACGGACGACAGATCGTTCGATAATCTGATCTATGTGCATAAGGCCTAAAGGGCCATACACACTATAAGATTTTCTGAAGAATTTTTCCTTCAGATTTACCTTTCCTATGTAGTGCAGGGGCCTGCCAGATTGCATACAAATTGAAAGTGTTTAGGTTTGACCTCATATTATATGGTTTTGGTAAGTCTAAAGGAAAAAGTCTTCAGAAAATCTTAAGCCTCGTACACACGCAACGAATTTCCGCCGACCGGTCGTCCGTCTTTTGTCCAGAGTGGTGTCTGTTGGTTGGAATGTGCTCTAGACTGCACACGAATTTTCCCGCACGACAGAATTCTACTTCAGAAGTGATGTCATGTGTCGGATTGCTTTCTTTGTGTTCTTTCGTCTCTGAGCATGCCTAGTCTTGCTCATAAGATTTTTCCCCATCGAAATCTGTACTAATGAGACGAAAATCGGACGTGTTTTGACGGAGGACAAAAATTATATAGCCTGCTCACCAGGATTTTTTCGACCGAAAAGTCGGAGTCGGTTGTCGGAAGCACCATACTAACAATCCGAAAATCGGCAGATCGGTCGTCGGACGAAATTTCCACTCGTGTGTAAGGGGCTATATAGTGTGTATGGCCCATAAGGCTAACCAAAGACATCAGAGGAAGGTTGCACATGCATGCCCTCAGCAGACCATGTGTTCCTGTCCATGTAAATGGAGGGGGGAGGGAGAAGCAATTGAACAGGAAATTCCTCTAAAAAACATTGCAGGTGAAGGTTGTAGAGCGGCACGATTAATCATTAAAAAATTGCGATCTCGATTTAACCCCTCCTCGTGATCTTAATCTGGCATTTCCACCATTCAGTGCAGAGTCGTTCTCTGCTCACAGCTGACAGCAGCTGTAAAAAAAAAGGCAGCCAGCAAAGTTTATCACAACAATGGTCAGAGCTAAGAGATCAATCTAAACATTGTATCAATTGGTTCTTTTAGATCAAAGGGATGAACTTTGGTCTGTAAATAAGGGCAGTTTACCTGCTTAATCACTTGCCAGCCGCCCCACGCAGATTTACTGCGGCAGGGCGGCTCAGCTGCGCATAATCACATAGATCTACGTGATTATGTGCACGCGGTCTCAGTGTCACATTAGATTAGACACAGCGTGAGCCAGACTGCAGGAGGAGCGGGCTCGATCGCCGCTGGCCTCCCTCAATCTGACAGGAGAGCCGTCTGTCTATGTAAACAAAGCAGGCGGCTCTCTTGTCAGACGGGCACAGTAAAATCATGTGTCTCAGCTAAGCTGAAACCCCCGATCTCTGTGTGCCTGTCACAGAGACCTCCCCCCCACACAGTTAGCAAGCACATTTAACCCCTTGATCACCCCCAGTATTAACCCCTTACAGTGCATATTATTTAGCACTGATTACTGTATTAATGTCACTGGTCCCCAAAAAGTGTAAAAAATGTCAGTTGGGGGTCCGATCTGTCTGCCGCAATGTCGCAGTTCCGCTTAAAATTGCTGATAGCCGCCATTACTAATTAAAACAAAACAAAAAAAAAGTCCAAAAATCTATTCCGTAGTTTGTAAGCGCTATAACTATACGCTTTTTGGGATTTTTTTTTACCAAAAATATGTAGCAGAATACAAATTGGCCTAAACTGAGGCACATATACAAACTGTTGTAATTCCTACACCTTTCACCTGATTTGGATGTAAATACCCTCAAATTAAAGCTGAAAGTCTGCAGTTAAAGCACATCTTGTTTGTTTCATTTCGAATCCATTGTGGTGGTGTATAGAGCCAAAAAGATTAGAATTGTGTCGATTGTCCCAATATTTATGGACCTGGCTGTATATATATATATATTTTTTTTTAAACTGTGATTTTCAGTTTCTGACAAGTTTAACCTGAATTTTCGGTTTCAGCACCAAAATTTCCCTTCAATGCACCTCAAATATATACATAATTACATTGGTCTGAGTTGGACTAATGTAACTATGTATAAAATATCCATATCTGGAATTCTTCTTTAAAGAGACAGAATAGGCAAAGTGACAAAGTCTCTTTAAAGCCCACCCCCTGACCCATTTTTGCTATGATCTCCTGCACATAAGTACCTTGTTTGCAAAAAGGACTGGAAATCCCCTTGCTTTTTTGATCTAAGTACCTTGTTTGCCCATGTGAGCAAAGAGAAGAATATCTGTGTAAGCTCCAAGTCACTCTGATTAGAGCTTACACAGGGCTAAGGTCTTCTTGACACCACATGACAGCACTAATGCCTGGTGATTGGACGTTCATGCTCCCAGTGCTGCAACAAGATAGGAGCGAGCTCCAAGCTTCCCACACCTGGAAGTAATGGAAATGTCATATCTACCAGCAGCTAAACTTTGCAGCGAGGTGGTGAAGGGAAGGCGAGTTAATAAAGGAGGGCAATATAGTCCAACTCCTTTTTTTCCTTAAAGTATAACTAAGTGCAAAACTTTTTTTTTAAGTTTTGGATAGACTGGAGAGGATTGGTTCTCAACCAGGGTTCCGTGGAACTTTAGCGTTCCTCCAGAGGTTGGTAGGGGTTCTTTGAGCAATGGGCAATTTCTGCCTCTCAGATAAGTTCCCCCTGACATCATTGATCTTTTTATATATCTGGAAGAAGGTAATTCCACAAGTGTAAGGAGCATTCATCCCACTGACCATCACACTAAAGTATCATGAGTTGTAAATAAAGTCATTTTTAGCAGGGGTTCCCTGAGACCTGAAAATTATTTCAAGGGTTCCTCCACATTGAAAAGGTTGAGAAAGGCTGGATTAGAGTGTTTGTCAGTTTTTATTGATGCCTGTGCTCCTGTTAAGGAGATTCTCCCTCTCTATTTCTCCTGTTTATCATTATCATTGAAAGTGAAGGTAAAAGAAACTTCCAAATTATGGGTTGTCCCCAGAAAAGTAATAAAGGGGAAATCTACTAATGGGGGACACTAGTTCTGGTGACCTGGGGGTCCCCAAGAAATTCCCTTAGTTTGCAGGGATTTCCTCTGACTTTATTTTGGCCACGGTACAGGAAGTCACCAACTCACCAATAGGACACAGATATTGAAAAACAAAACCTGACAGGGGTTATAACTCTCCCTTGCTCTATTCAAAATGAAAAAAAAAAAAAAAAAAGGTTTTGCCTAAAGTTCCACTTTAAAGTAGCAGTACTTTTTTCATTTTGAAAAGCGTAAGGGAGGGTTATAACCCCTGTCAGTTTTTTTTTTTTTTTTGCCAGATGTGTTGGATTGATGACATTTCCCTTAACTTCCTGTTGCAAAGTTACAGCAGGAAATGAGAGGAAATCCTGGTCACCAGACGCCTCTTTTTTATTATATTTAGTTTATTATTACAATACTGTGCTCTCCTGAAGAAGCAGCTATGCCACAAAACGGGTTGCTAGACAAAGAAGGAACTATTAACTACAAAATGCTGTAGTGGCATCTAAAGGTAAAAAGAAATATTAGTTGATGCCAAGTTAAAGCATTCTCGTATCCTATGAATGGTTTTAGCTCATCCATGCTGTTGAGCTCTATGTATTTCATTTGAAAATGCTTAATGATTATGTAAACAAATATATACACTATATTGTCAAAAGTATCGGGACGCCTGCCTTTACACGCACATGAACTTTAATGGCACCCAAGTCTTAGTCCGCAGGGTTCAATATTGTCCACAAGGTTTAGGAGTGTGTCTTTGCAAATGTTTGACCATTCTTCCAGAAGCACATTTGTGAGGTCAGGCAAGTGTTGGACAAGAAGGCCTGGCTCACAGTCTCTGCTCTAATTCATCCCAAAGGTGTGCAGGCCAGTCAAGTTCCTCCATCCCAAACTCGCCCATACATATCTTTATGGACCTTGCTTTGTGCACTGGTCCACATTGTTTGGTGGAGGGAGATTATGATGTGGGGTTGTATTTCAGGGGTAGGGTTTGGCCCCTTTCAGTTTCAGTAAAGGGAACTCTTAAGGCACCAGCATACCAAGACATTTTGGACAATTTCATGCTCCCAACTTTGTGGGGACAGATTGGGGATGGCCCCTTCCTGTTCCAACATAACTGCACACCAGTGCACAAAGCAAGGTCCATAAAGACATGGATGAGCGAGGTTGGGGTGGAGGAACATGACTGGCCTCCACCCCAACCTGATATAGCACCTTTGGGATAAATTAGAAAGCAGGCTCCAAGCCAGGCCTTTTCTCTACCATCAGTGCCTGACCTCAAAAATGTGCTTCTGGAAGAATGGTCAAACATTCCCATAGACACACTCCTAAACCTTGAGGACAACCTTCCGAGAAGAGTTGAAGTTGTTGTAGCTGCAAAGGTTGGGCCAACTCAATATTGAACCCTACGGACTAAAGCCTTGTAGACACGCGTCGAAAATTGGCAGGGAATTTTCGGCCAACGTCCGATCTGCCGATTTTCGGCTTGTTAGTATGATGCTTCCGACAACCGACTCCGACTTTTCGGCCGAAAAAAATCTGGTGTGCAAACTATAAAATTTTTGTCCGCTGTCAAAACACGGCCGATTTTCGTGCAGTCAGTACAGATTTCGACAGGGAAAAATCTGATGAGCAAGACTGGGCATGCTCAGAGAAGAAAGAACACAAAGAAAGCAATCCAACACATGACATCACTTCTGAAGCAGATTTTTGTTGGGCGAGAAAATTCGTGTGCAGTCTAGGCACATTCCAACCAACAAAACTCCACTCTGGACAAAAGTCAGACGATCGGTCGGCCGGTAATTGTGTGTGTACGGGGCTTAAGACTGGGATGCCATTAAAGTTTATGTGCGTGTAAATGCAGGCGTCCCAAGACTTTTGGTAATATAGTGTATGTTTTTAACAGTATATATTGGAGTAATTGTCTCGTTAGGTATCTGTAAAGTCTGGATCTATAGGGGACCATTCTATGGTTTATTTTTTTATTTTTTTGAGGTTTTCATTTTAATAGAAATGTGGAGTTGGGCTTTAAAACAATGCTGTTGCTATGCCCTACATTGACAAGTCACAGGTTCACTTTAGGATGAAAAGTGACATATAAATCTATGGATATCTGTGAGCGCAGTGCCCCAAGGCAGACACAAGCCTTATGGAAGAAAAAAAGCCCATTAATGAGACAGTTGTCCAGAATTGAAGCAAACAGAACAGCTCACCTCCCCGCACAAATCACGCGGATTAGCTCGCTCCATCCAAATTAGCAGCTCATTAAAGGCGGGTGTCCTGCTTGCACGAGCGGCTACAAATCGTGGTGGCAAATGAAAAAAAATCACTGACAGGTCATTAACACAGGAGAAAAAAAATAAATAAATAAACCGGAGCCGACAAAAGTGGCATTTCACAAGCCCCACCGGCTAATGAACAATCTCCCTAAGATGACAGGAAGAGATATCCTGTCACGCAGCGAATACAAGCTTGCCTTACCAAAGGACATTCCATCCGCTGCCTGCGAAGCTGCAAATTGCTGACTTGATTAACAACTATTTTAAAATGTTTTACAGACATTTAAAGAGAATGAGTCATTTTGTAGAAGAGTAGGCCTAATGCAATGGGCGCGCTAGCACAGACCAGTTTTTCTCTATTTGATGCATGAGTTTTGAGTTGGATGCTGCGACATACTATATGAGTTTTAGGCAGAGGGTTGTGACATGCTGCGTGAGTTTGGGGGAGGGGCTGCGACATGCTGCATGAGTTTTAGGAAGGGGGTTGCGACATGCTGCATGAGTTTGGGGAACGGGGGTGCGACATGCTGCATGAGTTTGGGGAACGGGGGTGCGACATGCTACATGAGTTTGGGGAAGGGATCTGCGACATGCTGCATGAGTTTTAGGAAGGGGGTTGCGACATGCTGCATGAGTTTTAGGAAGGGGGTTGCGACATGCTACATTCGTTTGGAGAAAGGGTCTGCGACATGCTACATGAGTTTTAGGAAGAGGATTGCGACATGCTACATTAGTTTGGGGAAGAGGGCTGCTACCTGCTACATGATTTGGGGAAGGGGTCTGCGACATGCTACATGAGTTTTAGGAAGGGGATTGCGACATGCTGCATGATTTTGGCGGAAGGGGCTGCGACATGCTACATTAGTTTGGGGAAGAGGGCTGCTACCTGCTACATGAGTTTGTGGAAGGGGGCTGCAACATGCTGCATGAGTTTGTGGAAGGGGGCTGCGACATGCTGCATACGTTTGGGGAAGGGGGCTGCTACATTCTACATGAGTTTGTGGAAGGGGGCTGCGACATGCTGCATACTTTGGGGAAGGGGGCTGCAACATGCTGCATGAGTTTGGGGAAGGGGGCTGCGACATGCTGCATAAGTTTGGGGAAGGGGGCTGCGACATGCTGCATAAGTTTGGGGAAGGGGGCTGCTACATGCTGCATGAGTTTGTGGAAGGGGGCTGTGACATGCTGTATGAGTTTGGGGAAGGGGGCTGCAACATACTGCATGAGTTTGGGGAAGGGGGCTTCGACATCCTGCATGAGTTTGGGGAAGGGGGCTGCAACATCCTGCATAAGTTTGAGGGAGGGGGCTGCGACATGCTGCATGAGTTAAGGGAAGGGGGCTGCAACATCTTGCATGAGTTTTGGGAAGGGGGCTGCGGCATCTTGCATGAGTTTGGGGAAGGGGGCTGCAACATCCTGCATTATTTTGAGGGAGGGGGCTGTGACATGTTACATGAGTTTGGGGAAGGGGGCTGAGACATCTTGCATGAGTTTGGGGGAGGGGGCTGCAACATCTTGCATGAGTTTGGGGGAGGGGGCTGCAACATGCTGGATTCATATAGGACAATGTCTCTGATTCGTGCAGATCCTGGGCAGTGATGTCACTGGTACTGGAGCAGATTGCATATGCCACTACAGTAGGGTGACCAGACGTCCCCGGTTTCCAGGGACAGTTCCCGAACTGAAGACACTGTCCCCGGACTAAGTCTTTCCCTAGTTTTGTCCACAGATAGGGTTGCCACCTGTCCGATAATGTCCAGGCTTAGACATTTGTGCCTGGGTCCCTGTCCACCTGTGACCTGGACACAACGTACTTCCAGTCCCATCTATCCATGCAGTAAATATATCCTGGGGATGGAGCTACTGTCAGACCAAGTTCCGGCACTGCGCTCCACTCAATGAGATTCCTGTTGGCTGCGCCTCTCTGCCTCCCCCGCCCGGTGCCTCTCTCACGGTCCGCAGCCACTGCCGCTGCCTCAATGATCTTCTTTGCAGTCAATGGTTGCTGTCCCAGCAACCAATGACATGCTTTTTCTGCCGTTCACACTGCATAGTGGGAGGTAAATAGCCCTAGAGCAACCCCACCCCAGCTCAGCTCTCACACTTCCCTCATTTCCTCCTTGGTTGCAGTAGCTCCCGGGTCCCACTGGTAAGGCAATCTGAATGGATGTGTTAAAAAGGGCAGGGGGCACTGATATAAGGTGGGGAGGGGTCTCTCTGATCTCTGGGGGTTTATAAGGAAGGGAGTGGGGCACTGATATAAGGGGACAGTGACTAATGGGGGTCTCTAAGAGGGGGTACTGACTGCTGATGTAATAGTTGGTGATCAACCATTAGATCAGCAGCACCCCCTTTGAGACCCCCATTAGATCAGCAGCACCCCCTTAGAGACTCCCATTAGATCAGCAGCACCCCCTTAGAGACCCCCATTAGCTCACAGTCCCCTTATATCAGTGCCCCCCTCCCTTCCTTATCAGTAATGCCTATGAGTGCCCATCATTGTTGCCTATCAGTGCCCATCACTGCCACCTATCAGTGCCGCCTATCAATGCCCATCATTGCAGTATATCGGTGCCGCCTATCAGTGCCCATCATTGCTGCCTATCAGTGCCCATCATTGCTGCCTAACAGTGCCCATCATTGCCACATTTTTAAATTTTTTTACCATCTTACAAGGATTCAACATGTCTTTAAAATGTTGCGTATGACATGAGTGCCTAAACACTATGTGGTATATTTACCATAGCAAAACTGAAGCTGTTCTGAGGCAAAGTGCTGGGTTTGGAGCAATTAGCAGAAACATTACATTGGTTTCTAAAACGATAGCTCCAAATTCAGGACTTTGCCTCCACATTGCTCCAGTTTTAGTTTGATAAATTCTGCCAATTGGGGATATGCATTAAGAGAAATTCTGGTGCAAAACACTTTGCCCCAGAACTGCTCTTTATGCATACGACCCATTGTGTATAACCACACTGCTCCACTCAAAGTTCTTTATGTATTAATCCTATCTAATCACAAATAGATCTTCAGCTTTTAGCTTTAACTGGTCCCATAAAAATGCCATCTGCTTCGAATATTAAAGGAACACTCCAGGCACCAAAACAACTTCATCTAAATTAAGTTGGTATGGTGCCAGGATGTCCCTGGCACTGACTCACCATTCTCAAATAGTTTAACCTCAAAGTCTGTGTTCCAGCACCAATTTCCCAGCATCCTGACTCCTGCAGGGCCGGCCAGCGGCGCCTCTGATTGGCTGAGAGCGATTAGCTGACGCTCTAAGTCATTCAGTGACTCCCATTTATAAAACTGGCTTGCAAAAGAAACATACCTTATAACAGTTAGCTAATAATATTTGATCGTGGATGTCCGAAGGTATCCTACGTGTTGTTACCATGCACATGCATATATATATATATATATATATATATGTATATATATATATTTATATCACAATGTGCAACTGTACCCTAAGCAATTCCAATTAGTTGACATATGGACACTTCAGGAATCCCATCCCAAAATTCTGTTCTCTGTCATTTAAATGGAACATTTCTATGCATTTGCATAATCTCCCAGCCTTTTTGGATGTGAGATGGTGTGGATAGTACCGAAATTAGGCATGAGCAAAACTGGTTGATTTTGCTGCATTTTTTTTTACCACTTTGCTGAAATGAATTGAAGTCAAAGAGGAGGATAAAAATAAGGAAGAAAGTGTTTTTATTTATTTTTTTTTAACGGCTGCAATGTACTTTAAACGGTTTCTGAATATTCTTTGTGTTTTACGTGTTTTATGCCTAATTTGGTGCATTTTAGTGTTATTTGAGGCATTTCTTAGACTTAGACAATAGGAAGAAAAAAATGCATGAAAATCAAAGCTAGAAACATTAAAGGAAACTGCACAATAATATTCTATTTTTTGTGTATTTTATTGTTATTTGATGGTTTCTGAGAAATAGCAATAGAATACAGAGATTGGACAGACATTTAAACAGTTTGGTCATTTCTACCGGCAAGACAAAAAAAAATACAATTCATAAGAAAATCATAAATTCCAAAAAAGCAAGTACGGTCTAGCACCTAATACATGAAAGAAGTAAAACAAATAAGTACCATGTGGCTTTTGACAAAACACCAGGAGGACCTGTTAATAAACTGTCAGAGGGGGACCCCGAGAAGGCATCTGTGCCCAATAAATTGCTGGAAGTTTCGGCAAACCACGCGCGGGCGCAGGATGCAGCCGCTGTGCCAGCCAGTTTCTTTAGGAAGAGAAGAAGAGATCCAGCAGAGCAGCAGCTGCTCCAACAAGCCCAGATGTTTTATTCTATTCCCGACACACCAGTGTCAAAACTTCAAATAAGCATATAAATATCTTAGAATGTTGTGTAATGTCTAGGCTATAGACTTTGGATTTTTCGAATTGATAAACTCATTTAAAATAATAATAATTAAAAAAAAACTTTTGAAAGCTTGTGAGTGTTTTGGTCCCTCAAAGCACACCGATAATGCATAGAAATGAATGAAAAACACATTGCTATACTTAAAAAATATGTGTAACTAATTTTTGAAGTGTAAAATAGACAGTGGATTAGAAGGTCTGGTTTGTGTCCCCCGCTGGGAGGATTTACCCTTCTTTTTTGTCTTGGTGACCATTATCAGTGGGGGCAGAAAGTGATGGGAAATCCAAAATGTTCCTGTTGTCATCTGATCAGGTAATGGAGAGGAATTTTCCAGTGAGAACCCCTTTTTCGAATGACCACTGTCCAATAGGGCCAGGGCTGTCTTTAATATTGATTGGACCCTGCCCAAACATTTTCTTGAGCCCTCCCGAATCCACTTATCAACTGTTCGTAGGCAGTGCGGGCTCATGGGGAGGCTGCCTTGGGCCCCACAACAATGACTGGACTCGGGGCAGCTGACCCTTTTGCCTTGTTTTAGAGACAGCCCTGAATAAGGCATTTCCCTTACTTTGGGGAGCTTTCCTCTCACTTCCTGTTGTGTTTATCTCTTTATGTCTCACCAAGGGGACACAAACAGCAAAAAATAAATAAATCTCCCCTATTCTATCCAAAAATAGAAAAAAAGGCTATATATATATATATATATATATATATATATATATATATATATATATATATATATATATATATGTTTAAAGCGGATCTCACATCACAAACATTTTAGTTTAAATATACACTATTAGGGGTGGCCTCCTGGGTAGAAAAGTGGGCTCAGTAATGGGTCTCCCTGGGAAGGTTTTTCACATATGTTCCCAAAATGTAGGTGGTACCCCCTTATCAATGTCCCCTAATAATCCTCTATGGTTCAACATTTCCCTAGGAGAATTTTTTAAATTTGATGATGGCTTCCTATGGGCTCATTATGGAATCAAGTATATTCATTAAATCTTTCAAGAGGGTAAACTATGTACATTTAAACAGCTACGTAGGCAGTTCGGGGTACGCAGGACTTGGCACTTTAAATAAGCACAACTCTGTCATGTTGCACATGCGCAGTTTAGGGGGGGGGGTATTACAGCTTAAAAATACTTCCTTGAAAACTACTTTGTTAGACCTCGACCCTGTCAAGAGGATCTTCAGAGGCCTTGGGACCCAGGGATCCCCAAACTGATAGAACGAGCTAGGGCCGATGGCTGTTTTTTGCACCGGAGTTATTAGAGGAGATGTGGCAGAAGGTTCTTGATACTTACCTCACCACTGTCATTTCCTCAACAGATAGGATGATTCAGTTACTGTTTTTGCATCAGATGTATTATACGTCTGTATGCCTATTTTGTATGCATAATAGAGACTCTGCAACTTGTCCTTAATGTTAACCACTTTACCACCGGAGGATTTTGCTGTCTTACGTCCAGGCCACTTTTTGCGATTCGGCACTGTGGGACTTTAACTGACAATTGCGCGGTCGTGCGACGCTGTACCCAAATTAAATTTATGTCCTTTTTTTCCCACAAACAGTGCTTTCTTTTGGTGGTATTTGATCACCTGTGCGATTTTTACTTTTTGCGCTATAAACAAAAAAAGAGCGACAATTTTGAAAAAATAACAATATTTTTCAAATTTTTTTATATAAAATTCCCCCCCAAAAAATGTAAAAATCAAAATTTTTTATCATTTTAGGCCAATTTGTTTTTTGTTACATATTTTTGGTAAAAAAATCGCAATAAGCGTATTTTGATTGGTTTGCGCAAAAGTTATTGCGTTTACTACCTAAGGGAAAGATTTCTGTCATTTTTGGTGTTTTTTTTTTAACGAGTAATGGCGGCGATCTGCGATTTTTGTTTCGCGGGACTGCGACATTGCGGCGGACAGATCGGACCCCTGACTCACATTTTTGACACTCTTGGGGGTACCAGTGACATTTCTATAGTAATCAGTGCTATAAATATGCACTGTTACTGTAAAAATGACACTGGCAGGGAAGGGTTAATTTTATTGGAGAGGGAGGGGTTAATGTATGCCTGGTGCTTACTAACGTGTGTGGGGGGAGGTGACTGAGTGACACAGGGACAGATCTCATGTTCAGCTATGCTGAACCCTGCAATCTGTCACTGTTTGTCACTTAGGAGATCCGCCCGCTCTGTTTACACAAGCGGGCGGATCTCCAGACTCGATTCCCCGACGATCAGGGAAGAGCGGCGGCGATCGCCGCTGCTCCTCCCCTGGCCCGACTCCCGCTGTGACTGAACACAGCGGGAGCGAGCCTCCGGCGGCACCCGAGCGACGCCTAGAAGGGGAGGAGTCCAGCGGCGTAGGTCTACGTCGCTGAACGGAATCGAGCCACTTTGCTGCAGTACAGTCCCAGTGACTGGTCGGCAAGTGGTTAATGTCAATGGGCTGAAGGAACTTTTCTTCATATGGTGTGGGAGTGTTCCAGGATCAGGCCTTTATGCTATATGGTGACGAGTTTATAGCTGATAAGTTTGGGCTTCCAAATATATGTTCCCCCTTGCTTGTGGGAATTATTAAAGATGAGGAGATGGATGCAGCTACTAAACTGTTCCTTAGACTCCTTTTCCTTGGTGTCTGCAAACTCCTAGCAAGGAGGTGGCTAATTTCTGAAAAACGAACGTTGGGGATGTGGATGAAATTAGTAAACGCGGAAATTTTGTGAGGCACGAGGATCCCATAAAAAGTTTAGGAAGGTCTGGTTTCATTGGGTGAGCTCCGCTGATATGCTTGAGGGAGAGGTGGATATTTGAAATACACTCATGGAGTTGAGACCTGCTGGTAATTTTTGATTTTGGCTGAGGGAATAGTATCTCACACTTGATGGGACTAAGGGGAATGTGTTTAACTGCCCCGGTTTAAATCTGTCTTAAGGTTGGTTTGTTCTCTTTTCTACATCTGTAAGTTGAGGCCTGTTGCCTTTCTTAGGAGTTGGGGTAAAAAAGGGGAACAATCCATATATCAGACTCTGAGGGATAAGGTGTCTAGTACTTTATTGAGGGAAGAATACATGTGACAATTTTTACTTTATGTATATATGCTATTGGCCCTAGGGCCTGTTTTATGTGTATTCATTATTAAAGTATCTTATGTGAAATGCTCTTGACACTATTTGTAACTGAAAATAAAATTTAAAAAAATCCTCAAAAAAATAAAATACAGTAAACCCCCCTCCATTGCGGGGGTTACATTCCGGACCCAGCCGCGAAAAAGTGAAATTCCGCGAAATAGAAAAATCTTATTAAAATGCATTGTAGGCATGTTTTTTTTACTGTCACTGTACGTGTAAAAGCATTTTAAGGTCTTTAAACACACTTTTAAAACAATAGAAACTCATTTAAACACATAAAAGATACTGAGAGACATAGCAAGAGCTATGGAAAACACAAACATATTTCATTTTTAATGATTTATATAGTAAAATAACATTACAAAAACAACTGCGAATTACCGGGACCGCAAAAACTGAACCGCGATGGAGCGGGAGATTACTGTATACACTATATTGTCAAAAGTATTGGGACGCCTGCCTTTACATACACATGAATTTTAATGGCATCCCATTCTTAGTCCATAGCATTCAATATTGAGTTGGCCCACCCATTGTAGCTATAACAGCTTCCACTCTTCTGGGAAGGGTTCCACAAGGTTTAGGAGTGTGTCTATGGGAATGTTTGACCGTTCTTCCAGAAGCGCATTTGTGAGGTCAGGCACTGATGTTGGAAGAGAGGGCCTGGCACACAGTCTCCGCTCTAATTCATCCCAAAGGTGTTCTGCTGGGTTGAGGTCAGGCCAATCAAGTTCCTCCATTCCAAACTCACTCATCCATGTCTTTATGGACCTTGCTTTGTGCACTGGTGTGCAGTCATGTTGGAACAGGAAGGGGCCATCCCCAAACTGTACCCACAAAGCTGGGAGCATGAAATTATCCAAAATGTCTTGGTATGCTGACGCCTTAAGAGTTTCCTTCACTGGAACTAAGGGGCCAAACCCAACCCCTGAAAAACATCCCACACCATAATCTCCCCTCCACCAAATGATGTTGACCAGTGCACATTCTTCAATACAATACTAATGTTGACTTATGATGCACCGTTATCACCAATAACAGCCATGCTGAAACATGGCAACCGCATCTCACTGGGAATCCCCCTGACGTCAGAGGTGACATTGCAGGAATACTTATATACCCGCAATATGGAAGGCAGCAGGGGAGGATTATGAAAATCCATCTCATCCCATCTAACTGCTCCTGTTTTGCACTTCATTACAAAAGTTGATAAAATCTCCTCCGCACTTCCATATTTGCATTATACCATGAAAAATAAAGACGATGAGGTTTGAGTGCCTTTGATCCCGCAGCCACAATGTGACAGCTATTGTACTTACAGTATTCCCACAATGCAGCTTGATACATCTTCAAAAAACATACTATAGCGAAAACTGCTCCTTCTCTTTGGCTCTATGGCTGTTTGATCAAATCTCAACAAACAAAACAATGTTATTCCCAGGCCTAAGAAATGTTTAATTGAAAGCTCCTACTTTGCTTTTTGACATGTTATATACAAATGAAGCCATTGGGGGCCCAGCCATTAGAATGACTGTATACAGATGAAATTGTTACAGATAAAAATTAGACAGCTTTTCCCTGTTACATCAGCAAATGTATCCAGAGTACGCAAAGGGGCCCAGTCTACAAAGAATGGCAAAATGTTGGCTTTTCAGCCTGCTGCACTTTATTTTTTTACAGTTACAATACAATTTGGTACAAGATATCTAGCTGAATGAAAACCTTTGGCTTAGGAAAAGGCAAAGCGAACGTATGGTATAAAAATGGCAGAAGGTATAAATTTGCAAAAATGCAGAAAAAAAGCAAAGAATTTATTTATATTACATATTGAATTATGAAGGTTTACGTATATTGGAGTTACTAGTTACATTTTTGGTAAAAAATATACAGTATATGGAAAGCATTTCTACAAGATGGACTATACTTTTAGCAAAATCTGATAATAAACAGGCGAACAGTCAGGGCCAGGTCACACCAGAATATGGTATGGGAAAGGCGTGTGTTGTAGTTTCCCACACTACGTTCAAAATGCACTGCCTTTGCAGTTTGCTGTGGGTGCCAATACAATGTTTATGTGTGGGCACCGAATCCATCGCAGTACCATGCGATCTGGTGCATGCACTACTTTTTGTGCGTTCCAGTGCAATTGGCATCCCATTCAAATGAATTGAATAAGCACCAGTGTGAACCGGCCCCTAAAGTGTTTGTAAACCTCAGACATTAAGTATGAGCAAAGCATTTCCCTCTATAGTGTGTCTCAATCCAAAGCACTAAGTGTCATTTCTGTCTGCTGCTTCATTCCTCTGCTACCTGCACATAGTTACATAGTTACATAGTAGTTGAGGTTGAGTTGAGTTGAGTGGCGTGATCATTTCCCATAACCCTGAATGTTGTGATCTGCGAGATGCACATCCAAGAGTCTTTTAAAAGTAGCCATACTCCCCGCAGCTACCACCAATTGTGGAAGAGAATTCCACATTCTCACCGCCCTTACAGTGAAGAACCCCTTACGCTTCTCCTCTAATCTAATTGTGTGGCTACGTGCCCTCTTGCATTCCTTGAGACTACATTTTTTTTTTCCTATGCTGGGATCACCTGTATTTGTAAATCGCTATCATGTCCCCTCTCAGTCGTCTCCTCTCCAAGGAGAATAAATTAAGCGCTTGTAATCGCTCCTCGTAATTAAGGCCCTCCAATCCCCTAATTAGTTCAGTTGAACTTCTTTGGACTCTCTCCAGCACATCCCTTCTGAGGTTTGGCGACCAGAACTGGACAGAATACTCCAGATGTGGGCGGACCAGGGTTTTATAAAGTGGTAGGATTATAGCTTTATCTCTGGAATATATCCCCTTCCTTATGCATGATAATATTCTGCTGGCTTTGGCAGCTGCAGCTTGACATTGCATGCTATTGCTATTGCAAGAGTTACTTCTGACATGTTTTCCTAACACCAAGAGAAAATAGTGATGGGGAGGGACCTCTAGCTGATTGAGAGCCTCAGCTGTTCTTGTGTGCTGTATGAAGGGGGTGTGTGCCTTCCCTCCAATCAGCTCTCAGAGCTCTCCTCACTAAGCTCTGCACTGTGTAAGTTCGGCTCTCCGCCCCCTTTTTTCTGACAGCTCAGACAAGCTTTATAAATTCTGGACTTTGAATGGCTGTAGAGAAGACTGCTAATAAACAGGTACAACTCACGTAGGAGGAATTGCTTCATCTCTGTGTATCACCTGAGGCCAGTCACTTCACTGGATATATGTAAGGGTTTACAACCACTTTAATGTTTTCCCATCGCACACCTTCCTGGAAACAGAGTAGCATAATATGGTACTGTAGCAATTGCCAGCAGGTTGGCTGGTCTCTCATTGTGCACGGTGACTGGTCTTGTCTCCGCCCCCTCCTGCAGCCTGTAGTGGGTGGAGCCTGCTGGGCCCCAACGCTTAGTTCATATCATTTGTTTTCATCATCTGGAAGTTCACCCTGAGCCAAAACATGCACTGGCCTCTGAAGTGCATGTAGACAGGAGTTGGCTGTAGGAGATCAACAGCACTGAGATGCAAAATAAGGTGAGAAAAAGAGGAAACAAGTATTTCTTAAAAGGAAAAAAAATGCAGTTGTTTGTTCTACTTAGTGCTTAATAGATTCAATGTCATCCAAATATGGGCTACATCTACTTTAAGTTTTACAAAGAATAGAATGTATAAAAAATGGAGGAGGTGTGGCTAACATCCCGATTTCCAAAAATTCTTTGTAGATGCCAACAGGTCAGCGTTCACGTATGCTTCAAGGCTCCAGTTCATGCCACGGTCCCAGACAATTTCTGCCCCTTTTGTTAAAGCGGAGCTCCACCCAAAGGGGTAGCGCCACTTGTTTACTTCCTCCCCCCTTCCGCTGCCACATTTGGCATCTTTTGGGGGGAGTGAGTGTCTGCTTTTGACAGGTACCCTTCCCCACTTCCGAAGACCTCGCTGCTTCAGTCAAATGTTTTTTTAACTACTTCCGGACCGCCCAGGGCCGATTTACTGTGGCAGGCCGGCCCACCTGCGCGAACTGATGTAGGTCTACCTTGGTTGCGCACCTGTCGCTAGGGGGCAAGCGCGCTCCCGCCCCCACTCGTCAGCAGGCACTCTGATGCACGGGGCAGGCGGCTCCGACTGCTGCCTGGCACCCGCGATCGCTCCTCGCTCAGAGAGAAGAACGGTCAGCTGTTGTAAATGTTGCACATATGCTGAAAGTATGTTCAATAATTCCAATGTGCGAAGGGATCGGACCGGGTGAAACCAGAATTATTTTTATTGAACAAGTTTCTGCAATTACAAGGACATGAGTGAGGTATGATGACCTTTTAATCTGGTGGACAGCAACTGCTATTCTGTCCATACATACTATTACATAACTATATATATATATATTAATATCAACATTCTGATATACAGGAATAACATCCTCATAGAAAATAATAACCAATTAAACATGTGTTGATATGTTGTTACTCCTTCTGCATCACAGTGGTCTCATAATACAATCTAATTTAAGATATAACAACATAACACTATAATAACCACATTCCTGGTACACTGCAGTCATGTGATGCTACAGTGTGACCCACTAACATTTGTGCAGTGTGATTTAATCACACAGTAGTGACAGGAGCCTTTACTGATCACAGGGATGTAAATTAAATGAATTTCGCCCTGTTTATAACCATAAATATACTCCTTCTTACCTGCAATTACAAGGACATGAGTGAGGTATGATGACCTTTTAATCTGGTGGACAGCAACTGCTATTCTGTCCCCCAGGAACAAAAGGTCTAACTTTTTAGTTCCTCCCATGCCTTGCTTGCAGTTAACCTTTGTGCTTTGTGCTGCCATCTACTGGTAAATTAATAGAAAGGCCATGAAACAGAAATGTGTTTTTCTTATGGGGTACCTGACATCCCTTACATAAACACAGCTGACCGTTCTTCTATCTGGAATGATCACAGAGTGCCTGTGATCCATCTATATAGGATCACAGGTCTCTGTGATCATTTCACAAGCCTCGCCCCCATACAGTTAGAATCACTCCCCTAGGCTCACTTTTAACCCCTTGGTCGCCCACAGTGTTAACCCTTTGCCTGCCAGTGTCATTAGTACAGTAACAGTGCATATTTTTAGCACTGATTACTGTAGTAATGTCACTGGTCCCCCCAAAAGTGTCAAAAATGTCAGTCAGGGGTCCGACCTGTTCGCCGCAATGTCGCAGTCCCGCAAAAAATCGCAGATCGCCACCATTACTAGTAAGAAAAAAAACAATATAAATGACATAAATCTTTCCCGTAGTTAGTACACTTGATAACTTTTGCGCAAACCAATCAAAATACGCTTATTGCAATTATTTTTACCAAAAATATGTAGCAGAAAACAAATTGGCCTAATATGTTAAAAAATGTTGATTTTTAAATTTTTTGGGGAATGTTATACAGCAGAATGTGAGAAATATTGTTTTTATTTCAGAATTGTCGTTTTTTTTTTTTGTTTATAGCGCAAAAAATAAAAAAACGCACAGGTGATCAAATACCACCAAAAGAAAGCTCTATTTGTGGGAAAAAAAAGGACATCAATTTAATTCGGGTACAGTGTCGCACGACCGCGCAATTCTCTTTTAAATTAACACAGTGCTGAATCGCAAAAAATGGCCTGGTCATTAAGGGGGAAAATCTTCCGGTCCAGAAGTGGTTAATTAGTCCACCAGTGAGGGTTCAAAACAAAAGAAAAAAAGCAGCTCTGGTTCCGATACTCACCTCCTCTTCTCTGCTGACCTTTGCAGTAATTCCTTACCACCACTGGGTGTCATGCATCCTGCAAGACTGAGGACAACTTGTGAGTGCAAGCTGTCATAGCTTCCCAGCAACCCCCAAGGTGCATCACCACACCATCCTGCACTCATGTACTATGATGAAGAGGGGGCCATTGACGTGATCATCATTGAGGACTGTGCACCGCTGGAGAAAAGCCAAAGTTGAAGAGGACCCTATACTCCCTGTATGTATCCGAAAGGTTAATTTGTAGTTATGACTGGAGTGTACTTGTAAATAAATATCAAGAGCTGTTCACTTTGGTGTACGAGGTACTGACGTATATCACAGGCTGGGTATCTTATGCTGCATGGATGCAAAAAAAATAAATAAAAAAAGTACTGTGCAAATGTTTTAGGCAGGTATGAAGAAATGCTGTAACGTAAGAATGCTTTCAAAAATATATATTTTAATTGTTTATTTTTATCAATTTACAAATCGCAAAGTGAGCGAACAGAAGAAAATTCTAAATCCTATCAATATTTAGCATAACTACCCTTTGGCTTCAAACCAGCATAGATTTTTTACACTTGCACACTTTTGTACGCTTGCACAAAGTCAGGGATTTTGTAGGATTGGAGTCAGTGGTATGATTAACCAATTATACTAAGTAAGCAATAATGATCCGCAATTTCATATGTAGGTTGAAACACAGTTGTCATACTTACCCCTAACGCAGATGGTCAGGCTATATAGCTGGCTTCTGTGTTCTTGACCTATAGCAATCCCCTTTCCTCTAAGGCAAGCAGGCCTACTGGTACTCAGATGCCCCCAGGACTTATACACAATGCTATAGTGCCTGGCTAACACGTCGAGGCAGACGCGAACTGAGCACAGCAAACAGGTACTTGTTTGCTTAGTGCTCAGACAGACTGAGACAGGCAGAGTGGTTCAATGACAGTCCAAGTACAAGGCAGACAAGGTCCAAAACAGGGTCAAATCCATAGTCAAAAGGAAGGCTGAGTTCAGAGAGCAGTCGATATCCAATCTGAGGTAGTCATTGAGGGAATCCAAACTAGCAGGCAGGAAAGACAAACAGAAAGCACGGAGTGCGTATTACAAATGTAATGTCACAAGCATGAGACTGCAGGCTTGGCTGGCCTAAATCAGGTTTGATCTCCACTCAGAGACTGGCTACATCAATCACCTTGCAGGTGGACTAACTGACAGAGAGAATGTATCTCAGCCAAAGCCAGGATGCTGGAATGAGACCAGCAGCTATCAAGGATCAGGAGCGCTACACACTTCTGACAACAGGCATTACCTGAAACAGAGACAGCTGTGTAGGTGGCTTAAAACAGGGTGAGGAACAGCCAAACTCTGCTACTAAGGTAAGGTTGTGGAAGACAAATTTATTTCACAGGTTATATACCATAGCAAGACTGAGAACAACAACAAGACAAAAGGTAGTTATACTGCATCAGCATGGTCTCTCCCAGGCAAAGATTTCAAAGCAGACTGGGGTTTCAAGATGTGCTGTTCAAGCTCTTTTGAAGAAGCACAAAGAAATGGGCAACGTTGAGGACTGTAGAAGCAGTGGTCAGCCATTGAAACTTAATTCAGCAGATGAAAGACACATCCTGCTTACTTTTCTTCAGCATCAGATGTCCAGCATTGCCATCAGCACAGAGCTGGCAGAAACCAGTGGGACCCAGGTACACCTATCTACTATCCAAAGAAGTCTTCATGGAAAAATTGCAGCCATAAAGCCATACCTCCGACATGGAAACAAGGCCAAGTGACCCAACTATACATGAAAACAAAGGAACTGGGGTGAATAAAAATGGCAGCATGTGCTCTGGACTGATGAGCCAGCGTACAGAAGAGCAAGGAGTCCTGTAAGTGACAGTTTGGCCCCCACAGAGCCCTGATCTCAAGTCATTGAGCCTGATTACATGAAGAGACAGAATGATTTGAAGCAGCCTACATCCATAGAAGATCTGTGCTTAGTTCTCCAAGATGTTTTGTAACAACCTACCTGCCAAGTTCCTTCAAAAACTGTGTGTACCTAGAAGAATTGATGCTGGTCTCAAGGCAAAAGTGGTCACACCAAATATTGATTTGATTTTGGAATTTGCAGTATTTTTTCAAACCTGCCTAAAACCTTTGCACAGTATTATATACAAACAGTGTATTAACAAATATAAATTGATCTGCTCATGTTAGGCATTCCTGCGAACGTCAGAGTAAGAGCAATAATTCTAGGGTCATAATTCACAGTTATCTCTAAACTGGTAACCTCTAAAGGATTTTAAAGCATTGCCTATGGAGAATTTTGGGTATTGACGTTTTTTTTTGCCGTTTCATAGGTACATGCAATTTTAGATCTTGCCATGTTTGCCATCAACACCCCTGTTTTTTTTCAGCACAGTCGGTGCTGGCACCACGGGTCTTGTGCCACCCTCCAGTCCATTACACCTTTAGGGGTTACCACATCTTCAAATTAATTGCCTGTCATCACACCGATTCATGTTCATTTTAATGTAAGTGGACAGAATTAAAGATGTGCTTTCACCACTTCCTACAATGACCTGGCGTCCTTTGTTTCTCTTTTGCATGTTTGGTATAAAATTTCTCAAAATAATGCCATATTTTATATTTTATTAAACATTTTGTATAACATAGTGTTTGTTTGCACTAAAATTAATTTAAGTGTATTTTTTCCTAAAAATGTCCATTTGATAAAAAGCTGCGCAAATATTGGGCGAAATAAGAAACTGCCACCATTAGATCCTACAGGGCATCTGCTATCATATATAATTGTTTGGGAGTTTAAAGTCATTTGTAGAGAAATAAAAATGCAGATTTTAACTTTTGTGAAAACTAAAAAATTGGCCCGGACATAAAGCGATTAAGAAATATTTCTGGATGCTAAAAGTGCCCCAGCACCACCTTCTCTGCAAATTTTATTTTTGGTCTGTGTAACGGATCAACCACACCCTGACCGGGTACCTCCGTTGACAGATGCTCCTAGTGCTTCCCGAGGGCTCCAAGCACTTCCCCAGACACCATAACCACTTCAGACCCCACGAACCGCCTCAGCTTGGTTAGGGTCTCGCCGTCTCCTACCCACCCTGGACCTACGACAAGGCTCCAGGTTCCCGTGGGTGACCCTCTCTTTCCCCAGAGAGTAAAGCAGGTACAATCTCTGCACAAGCTCTTACAAGAGCTTAGTGATTATCCAAGGGAGTATGGAAGACCATAGCAATCCCTTGTAGCATATTCCCCCAATAAGAGACAGGACTCTAGATTGAGGGTGAAGTAACTCAACTCTATTGAACAAGAAACAGACTTATATACAGTTTTCCCCTACAAGGTTACCGCCCAGGTGGACCTTGTGGAGAACTAGACGTGACATTCACAATCCAATAGAAACAGGGTTTTACACTCAGTCATTCCCATACAGTGTACACAATCCCTCCCCCCTAACCTAAACTATTTATCTAGCCATCTGGACAGAACAATGTGAGGTCATTAACATTAGACAATGAGACGGCACAATCCAAATTCCCTCCCAATACACAAACAATAGGGAATACCTCTCTGTCATTGAAAGATATGTAATACGCACAATATTTAGGAATTACAGATTTCATGGCAATGGGAATAAATCTTCATATTTCTATATGGAGATATTGCTGACAAATATGACTGTCCCATCTGAAGCAATTCAAGCCATTAACTATCTGTTTTTAACTTCCAGTGACTGTGAATACTGTCACAGTCTGGTATCGGCCGCTTGCCTTCTTATAAATCTACCTACTGAATGATTTTTATTTTATAATAAATCAAAGGTATATTGACTCCATATTCCGTCATGAGAAAAGGCGAGCTATCCCGGTGTAATTACACTGAATATTGTGTATTTTGATATGTGCAGTGCATTACAGGAAGAGCAGCAGTCTCTATTCTTCCTCATCTCTATGGAGAACCGCGGGAAAAACACATAATTGCTAATCTGTAATTTCCATCTAATTTGTCAGAGAGGATGCAGTTGATGAATCCATTAGTATGGCAGCACAGTAGGAGAGAAAATTCACAGAGATCTCCCTTAGACCAGCACTGTATATGTGTCAGTATTTATGGGTTCCATACTGAGCTGTGGGCTGCGCTCCCTTTCAGCACCTTGGAGAGCGGCTATGGCTAAATAGCAGCTGTGACTGGCAGGATTCCTAAACGCATACAGCGAATGCCGGAGAGGTTCATAACGTCTTTATATCCTTATGGCAAAGTTGTGTGTGCTGGGAAATAAATGCATGGGTGCCAAATTTATTATGTCATAATAAATTGCTTTTCGTCACACTGGTTGTGCTGCAGGCGAAGGGTTTCTGTATTTGTTTCCCCCGTAAAAAAACATTTAAACTCCCCTAGCCTAAAGAGTGATCCAATGTTGAAAGGTCCCAAAGAAGACAGATATAGTCCCTATGGGATGCCTATGACAAAGCCTTGAAATGCTTACTCTACGGCAGTGATGGCGAGCCTTGGCACCCCAGATGTTTTGGAACTACATTTCCCATGATCAGTGGCGGCTGGTGCATTGGGGGCACAGGGGCGCCGCCCCCCCATCCAATGCATCCAGCCCCCTAATCTACATGCAGGGCGCCGGACACATGGATTCCAATGGGAGGCTTCAAAAAAGGGTGGGCTCGGGGCGCAGAGCACTGCACCCCAAGCCCACCCAGTTGTGTGACAATAGCGAATGAATATTTGCTATTGCTTACTGATTCTCCTCCTGGCCAAGAGACCCGTTTCCCGATTGGCCGAAAGGAAAAGTCATGCTATTTATTGGCCAAGGAGCAGAGGAGGAAGAGGGAGGAGACTGAGGGGGAAGCCGCCGCTGCTGCCTGCCCAGGGTGAGTGAGCCGGCGACTGGGGCAGTGCGGGCTGGAGCTGGTGGGGGGCAGTGCGGGCTGGTGCTGGTGTGGTCAGGGGGGGTATGGTGTGGTCCGTCAGGGGGGTTATGGTGTGCGTGGGCCACATAAAATGGCCTGGGGGGCCGCATTTGGCCTGCGGGCCTAGTGTTTGACACCTGTGACCTAGAGCGAGGACACTGACTAACTATTTCTATTGTATTTACTTCATTGACTTCCATGTCTATATTATTTATTATGCTTATTAATTTTTCATTATAGTCCGATGACTCTCTTCATATCCATATCCATCCATGGGCTCAGTCTTCTTTGCATTTTTTGCTGCATCCTTTTTATATCTCTGATGTATCTATTGTACGTGCATAACATCATTAAAATACTTTGAACGAGAAATGATGTTTTTTTTTTTGCAATTCAGCTACTGTAATTACCTGAAATGTAATTTAATATTGAGCTGCTATGCATGCAATGAAAGTTAAAATCAGACTAGCAGTAGGAGTGCCTATTCTGATAAATGGAATAGGTGGGTTTAAAGGACATCTAGCTCCTGGGGGGCTGTCACCAAGAACGTAAGATTTATTAGAAGATCAAGAACCGGCAGAGGTGTTAGCATGAAGACAGCAGAATTGCAAAAGTACAAGACCCTTATGGTCATCAGTCATATAGCTCAGCAGGACAGGGGGGTATGCACAGTTACAAATCATTTGGCTGGTAAAAGAATTCCTTTATTTGTTTTTAGGTTATGTATTGGAATGGAGGTGTCCTTTAAATTGTGTGTTTACCTTTGCACTTCAGAAAATCAAAATTTAAAAAAGTGCATCACATGGGCTGACATTTCATTAGAACATGCTTCATTTGCAAACATCTTATCCTTCCTCATTATATCCTCCGGTACTTGGAATTCTCTTTCATTTGTCACTTGAGATGGGGCCTGAAGCTAAACTCCAGGCAAATACGGAAAAACACAATTTAGTCCAGTTATGTAATCTTTACATAATCATTAATATTTTTATATATAGCTAGAAAAGATACCTTAATCTGTGTTGCTATCAGCATCCTGATATCTTCTGCACAGCAGCACTCAGATTGGAAAAGACAGGGGCAGCAATCTTAGCAAATCAAAGTTCTACTGCTCGCTGGGGGAAGAACTGTGACCAAAGAAGCAGAACTTAAAGCAGAGTTCCGGCCTCAGAATCACTTTTTAGATAAAAAATACCCCCGGGACAGTCAGGGCTAGTGCATTTCAGAATGGATAGCCTCTGAACTGTTCCAGGTCGCACTTACCTTTTAGAAGAAATACTTACCTTAAAAATGTCTTGTCCAGCGCTGCCATCTCAGGTGTGGGCAGCTGAAGCCAGAGCGTCCTCTTCGGTGTCCTCTTCAGTCCCAGAATGCCCTGCACCGGCCCCGCTCGTCACTTCCGGTGTAGGCACGTCATCCCTGCACAGCTTCTGGGCATGCCCAGAAGCTGTTTAGCAAGGTATGATGGCGCCTGCACCGGAAGTGGCGAGCGGGGCCGGTGCAGGTGCATTGATTCCTGGGAGCGATGACGTTCAGCTCCCAGGAGTCAATGCAAGCAGGAAGTGATGGCGCGGGCCGCGGCCGCAGAGGGAGGAAGTGGAAGGAAGGTAAGTATATTTTCTTCAAAAACAAGGTAAGTAAACCAAAAAAAAAAAAAAAATCGGCATTATCCATTTCTTTTTCATTTGACCTAGAGCAAGTGGATGGGCCAAAGTCAATTTTGAGGCCGGAACTCCGCTTTAAAGTGTTACTAAACCCACAACAGTAAAATCAGTCTGTATATGCAGTAAAGCGTGCTTGTTATTCTCACTGTGGAACCCAAGAGGGTAATCCTCTGCATTGTGTAAAAAGGCTGTTTGATCCTGTCTTCTCTGATCCTTCCCTTCTTTTACTGTCCCCAACCCATCCACTGATAGAACAGAGCCTTGAAGGCCCTCTGCACATGCTCAGTTTGGTGTGTATTTCTAGAAAGCTTTTTTTTTTGGGGGGAGGGTGCATGTGATCAGTACAGGGCCAATCACCACCGTCCAGACAGAGGGTCAGGGGTCATGCAGCCTCATAGGACAGTCAGAGGAGAATGAAAAACCCTCCTACAGGCTTTAACCAGACACTGAGAGAAGTCACAAGACTGCTATATACTGCTGATAGGAAAATGTATTTAGCAGTTTATATTTACTAAAATAATTGGGAGAACTGTGGGAGACCAAATACAGTGAATGCAGGGTCTTGGGTTTAGTAACACTTTAAACAGTGGCTCTGTTGTATGGCTACCCTTCAGATGAATGAGTAATATTACCATGATCTCAGGTTGGGTTGCAGGAATGTACTGCATGTGGAACCCCAGTAAAATAATTTTTGCCTTTCACCATTTTTTAATGTAGCAAAAACGTCCCTGTAGGCGCTATTTATTCCCTTAGGTTTTATCATTCGCATTGGCTAGATTATTCATGCTTGGTAGTTCCAATCAATCTAATGAGAAGCAGTAAAGACTGGGCTTAATAGGGAACCTGATTAATCAGTCCAAATTTGAAATCTGCAGGAAAACCTATGAAAGATTTCTCAGGTGACCTCTTAACCACCAACCTCCCAGCCTATAAAAAGACTCAGACAAAAATATAACTCTTTCTTAGGGTCATTTTAGGGGTTGGGAGTGGTAAAGTGGTTTTTGAAGAGGAGCATTAAGTGTTCAGACCAGCCATTCCCAACTAAGGTACCACAGACCCCAAGGGTTCCTCCAGAGATTACTAGGGTTTCTTTGAGCTGTTGCTGATTGACCTCCCATCTGATGATGCCTACATGATTTTGGGTCCAACACCATTTGGCAGAAAGAGCAACTTGACACCAATTATCTTTTTTAGCTGTCTGCTAGGGTGGCATTCTGACCACTTGTTTGGGGGCATTCTTTCCACTGACAGCCAAAGTAAGAAGAATTCTTCCCACTGACCACCATTGGAAGGAGCATTCTTCCTATTGACCACCAATATGAGGAACATTCTTCCCACTGACCACCAATGTAAGGGGCATTCTTCCCGTTGACCACCAATGTAAGGGGCATTCTTCCCACTGACCACCAATGTAAGGAGCATTCTTCCCGTTGACCACCAATATGAGGAACATTCTTCCCACTGACCACCAATGTAAGGAGCATTCTTCCCGTTGATCACCAATGTAAGGGGCATTCTTCCTACTGACCACCAATGTAAGGAGCATTCTTCCCGTTGACCACCAATATAAGGAGCGTCCTTCCTACTGACCACCAATGTAAGGAGCATTCTTTCTACTGACCACCAATGAAAGGGACATTCTTCCACTGACCACCAATGTCAGGAGCATTCTTTACATAAACCACCAATGTAAGGAGCGTTCCTTCTAATGACCACCAATGTAAGGGGCATTCTTTCCATTGACTGCCAATGTAAGGAGCATTCTTTTCATCAACCACCAATGTAAGGGGCAGTCTTTCCATTGAACACCAATGTAAGGGGCATTCTTCTCACTCAATTACATTTTGATTGATTGTAAAGGTTTTTTTCTACAAATGACTTTAAATTCCCAAACAATTATATATGAAAGAAGATGCCCTGTAGGATCTAATGGTGGCACTTTCTTTTGTCGCACAATATTTGGGCAGCTTTTTATAAAATGCACATTTTTAGAAAAAAATACACTTAAATTAATTTTGAGGGGACAGCAAATTTACACTCACTACTTTACATAAATAGATAATAAAAAAGAATCAATATACACAAAAATATATAAAATAGAATAAATGTATAAAATCATTCAGATCTTTAACAGGGCTAAGTGGCATATTAAGGAAAGTATTTATCTATCGCTAAGGTAACAATTAATATCAACCTCCACGTTGAGCCCTCTAGGTGTCAATACTTTGGTTTGATATATCCAAACCGTTTCGTGTTTGCCGAGGGCTCTGATAAAATTGCCCCCCTCTCCATTGTTGGTTAACTTTTTCAACCCCCCCAGAATTTTAATTAACTTTGTGGTGAACAGCGGTTTAACAGGACAGGTTCCACTATGGTTGACCACAGAAGTTGAGTGCACGTGCTCAGCGTCATATCCAGAGGTTGTCTTTGGGAAATAGATGTATGAGTGTTGCCAGCATTGCGGCAGAGGTTGAAGGGGTGGAGGGTCCGCCTGTCAGGGCTCAGACCATACGCCGCACACTGCATCAAATTGGTCTGCATGGCTATCATCCCAGAAGAACCTGGATTACTGGAACCATGTCCCGTGGTCCTATGAGACCAAGATAAACTTATTTGGTTCAGATGGTGTCAAGTGTGTGTGGCAGCAACCAGGTGAGGAGTACAAAGACAAGTGTGTCTTGCCTACAGTCAAGCATGGTGGTGGGAGTGTCATGGTCTGGGGCTGCATGAGCGCCGGGGAGCTACAGTTCATTGAGGGAGCGATGATTGCCAACATATACTGTGACATATTGAAGCAGAGCATGATCCCCTCCCTTCGGAGACCTGGCCGCAGGGCAGTATACCAACAAGATAAAGACCTCAAACACACCTCCAAGATGACCACTGCATTGCTAAAGAAGCTGAGGGTAAAGGTGATGGACTGGCCAAGCATGTCTCCAGACCTAAACCCTATCGAGCATCTGTGGAGCATCCTCAAACAGAAGGTGGAGGAGCACAAGGTTTCTAACATCCACCAGCTCCTTGATATCGTCATGGAGAGGTGAAGGAGGACTCCAGTGGCAACCTGTGAAGCTCTGGTGAACTCCATGCCCAAGGGGGTTAAAACAGTGCTGGAAAATAATGGTGGCCACACAAAATACTGAGTCCAATTTGGACATGTTCACATAGGGGTGTACTCACTTTTGTTGCCAGCGGTTTAGACATTAATGGCTGTGTGTTGAGTTATTTTGGGGGGACAGCAAATTTACACTGTTATACAAGCTGTACACTCACTACTTTACATTGCAGTAAAGTGTAATTTCTTCAGTGTTGTCACATGAAAAGATATAATAAAAATATACAAAAATGTGAGGGGTGTACTAACTTTTGTGAGATACTGTAAGTACCTGTGATAAAAGAAAGTACAGTGCACATCTACGTGAACTGCTACTGTTCACATCTATTGGAAGGGTGCAGTTTTGCCTTGGCTGCTAAAGGATCTAGTCCCGAAACTTCCTAGGGGGCATCTAGAATGTTTTCTTTTCCAGGGTACAAAGGTGGCATTTTCTTGTAATGGCCCATATTTCCTAGCTTGCTTGCCTTCACCCCTGTAGTCTGCTTGCAAAGTGGAAACGCGCCAGTTCCAGACACCTGGAGATTGGCTATTTTCAGGTATTCAGCTGCTGCTCCCGGGAGACTGAAGTTTCTCGTTAAAGCATCACTGGTGGCCTTTTCTTGCTCTGTTCACTTCAATAGCTCTTGATAGATTCCAGCGTGATACTGATGTCATTTTCCTATGTGTCCTGGGAAATGCTGCCGCTCGGTTCACTGCACTTTCTTGTCCGCTTTCGATTCATTTAGATGTTTTGCTGATAGCTGTGCGGGTCTCTATCTCCCGCTCTGGCTGGGGCCTCAGCCCAGACGGGAACGGTCACAGATGAATTTTTCTTTACCTCAAGCTGTTTGACCTTTCTGCATTATGCATGAAATTGCTTAGAATGCAGGTATACCACATAGAAGGGGGTAGCAGAACAAAATGACTATTTGTTTTTCTTTGCAACCTTAAAGCGGAGTTCCGGCCACAAAAAAAAAATTTCAATGAAAATACCCCCGGGACAGTCAGGGCTAGCACATTCCACAATGGATAGCCTCTGTACTGTCCCGGTTCGCACTTACCTGCAAGAAGAAATACTTACCTTGAAAATTTCTTCTCCAGTGCTGCCATCTCGGATGTGGGAAGCTGATGCCAGCTCATCCTCTTCTGTGTCCTCTTCCGTGTCCTCTTCTTGCAGAATGCGCCTGCACCGGCCCCGCTCGTCACTTCCGATGCGCGCGCGTCATCCCAGGGAACTCCGCTTTAAAGTGCACCTCAAAGTTGAACTCCAGGCAAACAGCTAAATACACAGATAAAGTACATGTATGGGTGTGGTTTTACCTGCCAAATGATTTATATGCCTGTCAGGGGCAGACTGGCAAATTTCGGCCCAGGGGGCACTTACAAACCAGAGGCCCATGGTGCAGCGACTTGGCCCCCCTCCCACTCTCCCTCTCCCTGTCCTCCTTCTGACCCTCATTCCAGGCCGATGCCCTGCTCCAGGTTGTCTACTCACCGGCTGAATCTGGGTTCCCAACCTGGCCAGCAGGGGGCGGTTGGGGGGAGCTGGGGCAGCTCGGTCGGGGCTGGTCAGGGGAGGAGAGTCTCCAGTGGGGCATGGAACCGGCCTCTGCTCAGACACAGTTTACACCATTCATGCTGGGGGGGAGGCCTGCGCTCCGTCCTTGTCTTCAACCCGCACTCAGTATGTCAGTGGCAGGAACTTTTTAGTTCTCTTCACCAGGAATCTTTTAGGCATGTCTGTGGCAGAAGTGGTGCAACCTTTTTACAGGACATCAGAGCAGCCCAGGGGGCAATTTCCCCCCTGACCCCTGGCCCAGTCCTCCCCTGACATCTGTCCTTCCAGCCCTGAGATCTACAAAGCTCTGCCACACAGCACAGCCAAGTCTGGTTGGGCAAGAGACCTGTTTTTCCTTTGCTGCAGTAAAGCAACACTCACAGGTGTTGCCCCTTCTGCAGCTTGTGATTGGAGAGTGAAGATAGAAGCAGCACACCAAGGAACTTATCACTTTGTCACTCTGTTCTCTCATCCTATCAACATATTCCTAGTTAACACATGACCACTGCAGCACTACTGACTTGCTCCCTCTCCCAGTCTGAGCTCTGCTGTACAGGGACTGCTAGAGAGTAATACCAATTCCAATTCAGGCCAGTGACACAACCAGAAATACAGTATGTCGGCAGAACCACAACCAAAAACAAGCCTGCAGAGACAAAATCATGACCACAGTGACACAACTAGCAACATGTCCACAGAGAAACAATTAGTCACACAACCAAAAATATGTCTGCAGAGAAACAATTAGCATCATAGTGACACAACCAGAAATATTTCTGCAGAGAACTTTGAAGGCACCAGAGTAGTTAAAGATAAACAGTTTATTAATTAAATGATTAAAAACCATCAAGGCATGATACATGGCCCCCAAATAGAGGCATCAAATTAATAGTACAAACCCAAAATGAAATCCTCTACAAGGATAATATCTCTACGTTTGTTATATATCTTGCTCCTGTGTATGCACACATCACCTTCCTCGTTAGTCCTATATTGTTGGCATTAACCCCGTCTGCAAAATTACAAAACTATACAGGATATTCCATGATAAGCTCCCGATGAAGCTATTTTAGCGAAACATGTAATTTCATAATTCTTTATCGTCTGAATACAACATCAACTGATCCTGACGGACGGCAGCTTCATCCTCTGTCACCCCTCATGAGATCCTCTTAATGTGATGTATTTTGCAAATAACTCATATAACAAAGTTTTCAGTGTTTATTCTGTATGCTTTGTACTATTAATTTGATGCCTCTATTTGGGGGCCATGTATCTTGCCTTGATGGTTTTTAATCATTTAACTAATAAACTGTTTATCGTTTAACTACTCTGGTGCCTTCAAAGTCCTTGCCTGTCCAAACCAATTTTTTTCTCCTAGTTCATTTGGGATGAGGCACCCAGTTACTTCCTTTTTGCGCTCAGAATACTGCTGACTGATTGCGCAATTCTTTTGCAATTTACAACCAGAAATATATCTGCAGAGAAACAATTAGTATCATAGTGACACAACCAGAAATATGTCTGCAGAGAAACAATTAGTATCATAGTGACACAACCAGAATCATGTCTGTAGAGAAATAATTAGTATCATAGTGACACAACCAGAATCATGTCTGTAGAGAAATAATTAGTATCATAGTGACACAACCAGAATCATGTCTGTAGAGAAACAATTGGTATCATGGTGACACAACCAGAATCATGACTGTAGAGAAACAATTAGTATCATAGTGACACAACGAGAAATATGTCTGTAGAGAAACAATTTGTATCATAGTGACACAACCAGAAATATGTCTGTAGAGAAACAATTTGTATCATAGTGACACAACCAGAATCATGACTGTAGAGAAACAATTAGTATCATAGTGACACAACCAGAAATATGTCTGCAGAGAAACAATTTGTATCATAGTTACACAACCAGAAATATGTCTGCAGAGAAACAATTAGTATCATAGTGACACAACCAGAAATATGTCTGCAGAGAAACAGTCAGTATCATAGTTACACAACCAGAAATATGTCTGCAGAGAAACAATTAGTATCATAGTGACACAACCAGAAATATGTCTGCAGAGAAACAATTAGTATCATAGTGACACAACCAGAATCATGTCTGTAGAGAAACAATTAGTATCATAGTGACACAACCAGTAATATGTCTGCAGAGAAACAATTAGTATCATAGTGACACAATCAGAAATATGTCTGCTGAGAAACAATTAGTATCATAGTGACACAACCAGAAATATGTGTGCAGAGAAACAATTTGTATCATAGTGACACAACCAGAATCATGTCTGTAGAGAAACAATTAGTATCATAGTGACACAATCAGAAATATGTCTGCTGAGAAACAATTAGTATCATAGTGACACAACCAGAAATATGTCTGCAGAGAAACAGTCAGTATCATAGGGACACAACCAGAAATATGTCTGTAGAGAAACAATTAGTATCATAGTGACACAACCAGAATCATGTCTGTAGAGAAACAGTCAGTATCATAGTGACACAACCAGAAATATGTCTGTAGAGAAACAATTAGTATCATAGTGACACAACCAGAAATATGTCTGCAGAGAAACAATTAGTATCATAGTGACACAACCAGAATCATGTCTGTAGAGAAATAATTAGTATCATAGTGACACAACCAGAATCATGTCTGTAGAGAAACAATTGGTATCATGGTGACACAACCAGAATCATGACTGTAGAGAAACAATTAGTATCATAGTGACACAACCAGAAATATGTCTGTAGAGAAACAATTTGTATCATAGTGACACAACCAGAAATATGTCTGTAGAGAAACAATTTGTATCATAGTGACACAACCAGAATCATGACTGTAGAGAAACAATTAGTATCATAGTGACACAACCAGAAATATGTCTGCAGAGAAACAATTTGTATCATAGTTACACAACCAGAAATATGTCTGCAGAGAAACAATTAGTATCATAGTGACACAACCAGAAATATGTCTGCAGAGAAACAGTCAGTATCATAGTTACACAACCAGAAATATGTCTGCAGAGAAACAATTAGTATCATAGTGACACAACCAGAATCATGTCTGTAGAGAAACAATTAGTATCATAGTGACACAACCAGTAATATGTCTGCAGAGAAACAATTAGTATCATAGTGACACAACCAGAATCATGTCTGCAGAGAAACAATTTGTATCATAGTGACACAACCAGAATCATGTCTGTAGAGAAACAATTAGTATCATAGTGACACAATCAGAAATATGTCTGCTGAGAAACAATTAGTATCATAGTGACACAACCAGAAATATGTGTGCAGAGAAACAATTTGTATCATATTGACACAACCAGAATCATGTCTGTAGAGAAACAATTAGTATCATAGTGACACAATCAGAAATATGTCTGCTGAGAAACAATTAGTATCATAGTGACACAACCAGAAATATGTCTGCAGAGAAACAGTCAGTATCATAGGGACACAACCAGAAATATGTCTGTAGAGAAACAATTAGTATCATAGTGACACAACCAGAATCATGTCTGTAGAGAAACAGTCAGTATCATAGTGACACAACCAGAAATATGTCTGTAGAGAAACAATTAGTATCATAGTGACACAACCAGAAATATGTCTGCAGAGAAACAATTAGTATCATAGTGACACAACCAGAATCATGTCTGTAGAGAAATAATTAGTATCATAGTGACACAACCAGAATCATGTCTGTAGAGAAACAATTGGTATCATGGTGACACAACCAGAATCATGACTGTAGAGAAACAATTAGTATCATAGTGACACAACCAGAAATGTAAGCAGGAACACAACCAGTAGCATGTCCACAAAGATTAAATCAGCACCATATTGACAAAGCCAGTAACACAGTGAAAAAATTTAAGAACCTGGGCAGTAGTTGAATGGGAGGGTGTAGGCAAAAACTGTCCACCACTGGCCACATCCATGTTCATTTCAGGAACAAGGTCTGATGTTTTGCCATCCATCCATCCCACTAACCATTTATTCATCCATCCATTCATGTATCCTTCCTTTCTTACTTCCATCTATCTCTCTATCTATCCAATCATCCTTCCTTTCATCCTTCCATCTGCCCATCCATCATTCCATCCATCCAGCCATCCACAGTGAAAAAGTGTAAGAACCTGGGCAGTAGTTGAATGGGAGGGGGTAGGCAAAAGCTGTCCACCACTGGCCACGTCCATGTTCATTTCATGAACAAGTTCTGATGTTTTGCCACCCATCTCACTAACCATCTATTCATCCATCCATTCGTGTATCCTTCCTTCCTTCCATCCATCCATCTCTCTATCTATCCAAATCATCCTTCCATCTGCCCATCCATCCTTCCTTCCATCCATCCATCTCTCTATCTATCCAAATCATCCTTCCATCTACCCATCCATCCTTCCTTCCATCCAGCCATCCACAGTGAAAAAATGTAAGAACCTGGGCAGTAGCTGAATGGGAGGGTGTAGGCAAAAACTGTCCACCACTGGCCATGTCCATGTTCATTTCAGGAACCAGGTCTGATGTTTTGCCACATTTGACTTGTACCAAGTAGTAAGTAATGGCAATACATGATTTTGTCACTCTGACCAAGGATAACAGTTCACATACCCAAGGGGAACTGCAGGTTGCTTTTGACAGGCAACATCCTGATTGGCAGCTGTGGACGCTAAGCCGCGTATTTAATTGCACTTTAAATTTTAACAGCTGCCCGCAGCAAATTACTTTCACATACAGCAGCTGTCAGTGCATGACATGCCATCGGTTCATACGAGGTCTTATATTCTCCAACAGGCAGCAGATGAGGCGGCTGCCACCGCTATCACCCTGTGGTGTCTGCAAGTACAACTGATTTCTGAGTCTCCATCTCCAATCTCCATGTCTGGGCAAAATTGATCCCCTTCAATCCCTCCCAATCATACTCAATTAAAATTAGCTTTTTTTGTTCCCTATGCCCAGAAATCAGTTAAAGTGGTAGTAAACTCTGTTACACCACTTGCACCTACAGGTAAGCCTATAATAAGGCGTACCTGTACGTACTGTGACTATCTCCTACACTTGCACAGTTTAGGAGATATTCAGAGTGCATGCAGCCAGTGACATCACCGATGCATGCGCTCTGAAGGTTCTGCTTGCAGTGCCAGACCTTCAGAGCCCGTGCCGTAAAAGGCCGCTCCCTCGTGCATGCGCAGAAGTGACGTCATCGCGCCCCCGGCCACTCACACAGCCAGAGGCCAAGAACCTGGAAGGAAGACCGAGGGAAGATGTCAGCGTGGCACTGGAGGGCTTTGTTCTAAGGCTTCCTTTCTTATAATGGGCTAGTAGGCGATGCTTACTAGCACATTATGACATTGCCTTGCAGGGAAATTTTTTTTTGTTTTATTCACCTGCGGTTTACTACCACTTTAACGTAGATGAACACCCATCTTTAACAATTTTCATAAATAACATTTTCCCTTAAAGTAGAATTTTGACCTCCCTTTTAAAGAAAAAAAATGTACTGCAGCACTTAAAGCGGTAGTAAACTGCAGGTGATTACTGAAAAAACACAATCCATGCAAGGCAATGCCATAATGTGCTAGTATGCAGCTCCCAGCACAGAGACTAGGGTCTCAACAAGAGCCCCGGGCCCCGTTCTAACAATTGGGATCTGGAACGTTCTGTTCTGGGTCACCTGATCGCTGTGATAGCCTCTGATTGGCTATCACAGTAATCAGTCACTGTAAAAAGTTAAACTATAAAAAAAAACAAAAAAACAAAAAACCAAGACTTTACAATCACTTTAATAAATAAATATGTAAGCCCAGCTTTTCATATTTCTAATATGTGCCTGCTGTACCACATACTGAAAAAGTATCCTGTTCTTTCTATCGCTTCCTTTGTGTGAAATCCCTGGTGTTCTTGCCCCAGTCCCTATTAAAAACTGACCACACTAGACTAGCACAGCATGTTCAATTTTCATGCTGTGCTGAGAACTCAGCCTGCTCTCTTCCAATGATCAGACTTTTGCTACGCCCCCCCCCCCCCCCCTCGCTCCTGCAAAGCAATTTAATCGTGAGATGAGTGTGCTACTGTTTATCCTCCCCCAGCTCTCTAAGATCCTTATGCAGCTGATAACTGAGGTTAGTGATCACTTATAAAACAGGGAAAAAAGTTATTTATGTCTTTACACAAATGTTTTTCCTTTTATTTCTATTTTAAACTGAATGTTTTTTTTTTTTTACAAGGTGAGGGTCTACATATAATTCAAGGCCTTGTTTTACACCTGTATCAAAATATGATATTTGACCTGCGTTATTAAAGCACTATGAATGCCAATTGAAACACCTTCCTTTAGTCTGCAATGCTTTGCTTTGTTTCAGAATTCATACCCCATGTCACTTTCTTGGTGCTTTGCCACATCTCCAAAGCCTTTATAGACGTCACGTGCCTAGTGACGCAACGCGTAGGAAGAGCCAGTGACGTCATTCTCAGCTGATCGATTACGATTGTGTTACCAGGAAGCTGTGAAGCAGGGGAACCGGATCAGGGTGAAAGCTACTATTCAGCCCGAGCATTTTTTACTTAAGGGCACTATTTGGAATTGCTATTATGTCTAACAAATTTGAGAGGTATTGTAAAGGAGCCTAAAGGAAGTTAAAGGAGCTCTAGGTGGATCCTCCCAATGGTTATTTACTGCAAATTTCCTTTGTGCTGCAGGTGAGCGGCCATTGCACACAGAGGGGGTTTTGGTTTTTGGTGAAATGATTCCAGCACCACTAATTGTTTATACTTAGAAACACTGCACTATATTGGCTTCAGTTCACCGTCATCGTTTGAAGATTTCCTTGAGAATTGTTCACATGTGTATGCAGATTCACCGACTTTATTCACTTAATGATTGATTTCACATCTTACTTATGCACATATTATATATATTGTAAGGGATTAGCTCGGTGGCGGGTGTGGATGACCCCTTTGGGGGTGCGTTTTCACAGAGAGATAGCCGAGCAGAGGTTGAAAACAAGACTGATTTATTCATGCAATTTACTTCACACAATTGCAAGCGTCAAAACAGCCAAAATAAAATAAAAGACAAAATAAATCCTTGCCTCTGTGGGCGGCTACCTTCTCACGCTGGAACCTACCTAAGAAGTCTTTCCAACCTACTGTTGGGCCGACACTGCTGATCCTACAGCAGACACTCAAATGTCCATTTGTTTGCTTTTCACACAGCACAAACATTGTCCATTGAACATGTCCCTTTGTTTCTTTCACATCAACACATGTTCATTTATAACAGGATCCTTTACTCTTCACACTCTTCACATGGAACACTTTGTCTTCTCACCTTTGAGACGTCTTCACTCGTGGTTACCCTCCTTAGCTTCACATCGCTGTAGGGGGTCTTCTCCCATGCTCACCAGCTTGTCGGGAGGCACACATCCGACTGTCCCCCTCTCCCAGCCCACACGGCGACAGGCGGCAGCAGTCCTTCTCCCATGCCCACACGGCGTCGGGAGGTACACGTATGTCTGTCCTCCTCTCCCAGCCTACACAGCGACAGGAGGCAGCACTCAATAGATTTTCTCTGGACAAATTATAGAGGCCTTGATCTCCTCATTCTGAACAGCTGAATGGTTTTCAACTTCCTGCTGGCTCTTTTTTTCAGCCAACATCCTATAGTATCAGTGAACTTTTCAAAGCAGGTGGGAATGTGTCTCCTCTCAGTGACTACATTCCCAGATTTACCTGACTTCCTGTCACATACCCCCCCCTCTTGTTTCAACCCTAGGGTTGGGACACATATTTCCAGGCACGCATGTGTCAGGCACTGCTGACTCACTGATAAGCCTCCTATTATCCTCAAGCTTCCGGATGAAACTGTTTCTGTCATCTTCACTGACAGATTTCTCATAAATGCCACACAGTTTGTCTCTCATCTCATATACACATTCTTCAACTGCATTTTTGGCATAATTTTGCTCCTTCTCGTTTCTGTCATCTTCATTGACAGCTTTCTCATAAATGTCAGACAGCTTGTCCCTCATAACCGTCTGTCCAATCCACCATGGAGGACCGTGATCCATAGGCAACTCAATTGGGCTAGTCTTAAGGTCTTCAACATTCTTAAGACGCCTCTCTCTGCAATCCATAAATGTTTTCCACAAAACTTTGAGAACCTTTGCTTCACTAAGCTTTGTTCCAAGTAGGGACTCTTGACATCCCTCTGTGACTTGAGTTGCCTCTCCATACAGCTGTACACAATCATTGACTTTTTGTTGTAAAAGGGAATGATCTTCCTTCTTGAGCTTTGCTTGCTCTAAGATGCTGTGCAGAGGATTTTCCAATTGAGACAACAGGCTGTCACACATTTCTTCAAAGTGACCCCTGTTCCTTTTCCCAGAGATATCAATATCATTCAAACATTTCATATTCATAGGCAGATCTGAAGCATTTGCACTCATCAACTTCTTAAACTTTTCGCCCTCCTGAGCGAGTCGCAGTAAAGGCCTACTATTTGATTTGATATTCAGTTTATATTTCTTGCCAAACTCTTCACAGAAGTAGCCAACCAGAACATCATCAACTTTCCTTCCACCAACATAGGGGTTAAAGGCAACAACACAGTTGAACCCAGCGATCTGGGTGGTATCCATTATAGACCTCCTCTCTGCATCAGTGAAGAAGCATGGAACTGCAACACATTCTTTTACAGGTTTCTTCAATGCACTTTCTGCTGAACTATTTGACCGCTCAAGGTCACCTAGTTCCTTTTCTCTATCTGAATTCCACATGGAATGTATCTCAAGATCACGATCAAACTTCTGCCACCCGTCTTTCACCAGTTCCATTTTGGAAACACTCCCTGAAAGGCACTTATTCATTTGCTTCACGTTTTCACCAACAGCCTTAGTTTTCTCCACTAGGTGGCGTTTGCTTTTTTCTCCCAGATTTATATCACTTGCTTTAGTTTTCTCCGCTTTAGTTTTCTCCACTAGGTTTTCAGCCTGAACTGAGAAATCATCACATTTCTTACACAACTCTTTTGTTTGCTGAAGCTCTAATGATACATTTTCCAATGCTTGAAGTTTTTGAAGGAACGGTTTATTCCAAAGGGGTGATTCAAGCCACGTGTCATCACATTTCTGAGGCTCACTCAGGACAGACCCCAAAACACTGATCCTTTTAAAAACTGCATCAGGCACACTATCCCCTCTTTGGGACAGATCCTCTGTTGCCTGGAATTCCTCTTCCAGTTCCTGCAACGGAATATTCATCTCTTCTACTTGCTGTTCTAAGGCTCGCTTAGACTTTTCTAGCTCCTGAACGCTTTTCACAACATCATCCTTGGAGCTGACCAATTCTTCCATTTCTGTACGCAGCTGTTTGTTAACACTTTCTAGTTCAGCCTTACACTCTAGAGCTTCCTCCAAAGAGCGAGCCAAGAACAGGGCTTTGCTCTCGTTATCACGCACCTCCGTTTCTGCACGTGCGCGTTCTTCTGCATATTTTGCAGACACAGTCTTCTCTTCACCAAGCATCTGATCAAACTTCTTTTTCACATCTTCAACACACTGTAATGAACCAACGCTTTCTTCCATGCGTTTTTTCATATCCGCTATCTGAGCTTGCAATGTTGCGACTTGCTCTGATAGGTTTTTCTTTGCTTCCGCCTCCTCTTTTAATTGTTCCAGGAAGCCATTTTTCTCATCTTCCATTTGTTTGAGCTTTGTGCTAAAACTCAGCCTTTGACACCTCTCTTCCTGTAAGAGTTCCTGCGTGTCTTGCAGCTGCGATTCCAAGATAGAAAAATCTTCCGCAATTTCTCTAGATTTTCTGTCTGCTTGAGAAAGCTGATTTGTAACATTGTCCAACTCAACCTGCAGTCGGTTTGCCTTCTCTGACAGCTTAGCACACAATCGGTCACCTTCTGACACCTTGACTTGCGATTCCAGAAGCTGTGCCTCTACTTTTTCCCTCTTATGTTCACAATCTCCTTTTCCCTGCATAAGAGCCTTCACCTCATTGGCTAGTTTCTGGGAATGAGACTGTAATTCTGCCACACAGGCTTCTTTCTCCTTTAACTGCTGCTGGAAACGTTGGGCTTCACCTTTCCAACTTTCACAGTCTGCACGTAATTCATCTACCACATTGCTCAAAGTGGTGAGCTCATACACAGTACTCAGTAATTTAGCCTCTCTTTCACTTTTCTCGTTGTCGCTGAGAGACAATGTCGCTTTCAGAGCAACATTCTGTTCCTGCGACTCCTGCAGGTCTATTTTTGTAACTTCCAAACACTGAAGACTTTTTTCCAGCTGATTACGCAACTCCAACATTTCACACATACTTTGCTTCTGCAAAGTCTGAATTTCAATTTCCTTTTCCATGAGGATGGTATCTTTCTCCTTTATAGTGTCTTGACATTTTTGCAACTCGACCAAAAGAAGAGCAGTGGATTCTTCCCACTGTAACACATGAGACTTGAGTAGTTCATTCATTTCCTGCAAGTTTCTATGCTCCATTTTAAGCAATTCCAAGGCTTGTTCCTTTTCTTCCATTTTCCGTTGCAAGGCATCCAACTCAGCCCTGCACACATACTCTGTTTCCTCCAAACCGATGGCCTCCATTGGCTGCTGGCGTCTCTGTTTCCAGCCTGCCATGCTCTCTTGATGAGCCTTTTGTTGAGCTGCAAAGCTCCGTTGTTTCAGCATCTCCCCCATTTTGGGTTTACTTTTCATCTGAGCACACTGCGTCTCCATAGCAGTTTCATCAGTGTTGCTAGGGACAACAACCTTCCTCTTTAGTAGACTCTCTTTAGGCATGGATGGGGCTGGTTCAGACGGTAACATCCCCTCCATCCATAGAATCCGGTCTCTCATTTCATCTATCTTTGCATTTTTCAGGCGTTTGGATCGCCCCATCTTCAATAACTCCACAAATTTTTCACAGTCCAGCAAAAAATTTTCAGACCACTGTCTCTTTAACACATGTAGTTTTTCTCTCTCTTGCAAGATCTCTTTTCCTGCACACACAGTTTGTGCAGTCACTTGCACCAGACACAACAAAGTTCATCAAATAATTTTGAGACCGCTGTCTCTTTAAAACACTTTTTTTTTTTTTTTTTTTCTGTCAGGATCTTCTCTCCTGCACACATAGATTGTGCAATCTCATGCACCAGACAAAGTTCATCAAACATTTGCACTTCCTTGCAGGGATCTCTGCTTATGCCCACTGCATACCTCCACCATATGTAAGGGATTAGCTCGGTGGCGGGTGTGGATGACCCCTTTGGGGGTGCGTTTTCACAGAGAGATAGCCGAGCAGAGGTTGAAAACAAGACTGATTTATTCATGCAATTTACTTCACACAATTGCAAGCGTCAAAACAGCCAAAATAAAATAAAAGACAAAATAAATCCTTGCCTCTGTGGGCGGCTACCTTCTCACGCTGGAACCTACCTAAGAAGTCTTTCCAACCTACTGTTGGGCCGACACTGCTGATCCTACAGCAGACACTCAAATGTCCATTTGTTTGCTTTTCACACAGCACAAACATTGTCCATTGAACATGTCCCTTTGTTTCTTTCACATCAACACATGTTCATTTATAACAGGATCCTTTACTCTTCACACTCTTCACATGGAACACTTTGTCTTCTCACCTTTGAGACGTCTTCACTCGTGGTTACCCTCCTTAGCTTCACATCGCTGTAGGGGGTCTTCTCCCATGCTCACCAGCTTGTCGGGAGGCACACATCCGACTGTCCCCCTCTCCCAGCCCACACGGCGACAGGCGGCAGCAGTCCTTCTCCCATGCCCACACGGCGTCGGGAGGTACACGTATGTCTGTCCTCCTCTCCCAGCCTACACGGCGACAGGAGGCAGCACTCAATAGATTTTCTCTGGACAAATTATAGAGGCCTTGATCTCCTCATTCTGAACAGCTGAATGGTTTTCAACTTCCTGCTGGCTCTTTTTTTCAGCCAACATCCTATAGTATCAGTGAACTTTTCAAAGCAGGTGGGAATGTGTCTCCTCTCAGTGACTACATTCCCAGATTTACCTGACTTCCTGTCACAATATATACGCAATTTTTTTATTTTAATATTGTTTTGATGTATTAAATTCATTTGTTATCATTATCATGATTTATTCACGTTATGAGTAGCGCACCACTTTTTTATATTTAATCATATTTAGCAAGTTTAATGAGTACTTGTTCTAGTGGGAGCTGCAACTCACTTAGTTCATAGTCACCACACATTATCCATAGCAGCGCACAGGTTACACACTTTTTTTTAATAGAAATCTATAACAGCGCACCTAACCACACCTGCGGCAGTAGAGGGGCGCTTTTTCAGAGTTGCGCTTTGCATTTTCCAATGCTTAGGTCTGAGAACTTTCACACGGAGTGGGGTCCTGCATTGTAGATTAGGGGGTTTTTTAATGAAGATAGGATATGTTGTGGCACCATAGGCATCGGATTATATAATTTGTTTCTTGATCAGGTTCATGTTATCCTGATATTACGTATGCTTAAAATATAATTCTTACCTTAATATATGTTGTACCCTCCTAGGTTGGTGCTAGGTAAAAGCATTGTTTGCTCTGCCTGCTTATCAGGGGAGCCTGATTGTTAGTTTTGCCTGTTGCATGTGTCCATTTGTGATTTATCTGATCTGAGGGAGTGTCCCCACTGTATCCAATAGGAGAGCCTGTTGGACTGTGGAGGAAACCCAGCCAGTAACACATAGGCTTTTATAACTATCCCAGTGGGTTGGCACAACAGTGGTGAATCCTGGGATATGTTACAAAAGCCAAGGGCACATGTGACAGGGGGTCTTTGGGCGGGAAGCCAGGTCCCAGGAGGAGGGTGACGTCCGTCTCTCCTCCTGTCAGCAAGGATGGTGGTCACAGGCAGTCGGCCTAGTGGACCAAGTATGTGATGCTGAGCCAGGAGGTCCAGGATACTGACCAGTGGAGCTGAAGGCAGAGCAACCCAGGGAAAAACAGTGTCCGTGAGTACCGGGAAGCTTGCCAGGGGTCTGCCCAGTAAGGGGACGACTCCAGTGGGGAGTCAGTGGAAAAGGGGCTAGCATGCACGGGAAGTAAGAAAAGGGGTGCCATGTTAGGACCCCGAAGAGGAATTCAGGAACATATCTTCTACTTCACTTCAGTGGCAGGGTGAAGCAGCAGCCTTGCCGCACACACTACAGTCAGTTGTCCTCAGAAATTGTGCACAGTTAAAGTTGGAGTACCCCACTCATCCCTTCTCCCATCCAAGTTCTAAAATAAAACACAAATACCAAATCCCCTGGACTGTGCATTGTCTGAGCCAAGCGATAAAGTGATACGTTTTACAGACTGTTGCTATGGGTAACCCAGGGGAATTCACACTCAGCAGCTCCCAAGGGGACAGTGCTACATATAAGTTTCAAGTTCTGCAAAAAAAAAGAAGAAAGAAAGAGCGCTCTTCTAAATGACCTTTATTTGCCCTCCAGCAGAAGTTAAGGTAGTTTACTTTGTGTCTCCAACGCTAAGGGCAACCTATCAATATTTGACTACGCTATTTTTACCTGCAGGCAGCCGCTCTCGGGGATAGCAGAGTGGAAGTAAACACGGCATCTTGAAAATACAAAGCAGACACTGGCAATACAAATATCTCCTCCTTTGCCTCAAAATACAGACATTAAATGGCACGAGGCTTCAGGGAATGCCTGTGATCTGCGCAATCAAATAGATCTGCACGGCATCTCATTCATCACAACTGCGAATAGCAAGAAGCGTAAAGAAGAAGAATTCCAAGTATGAATATTTTATATGGTTACATTGGTCCAAGCTATTTATCTACTATACCTGTGGGATCCCTCTAGAACAGACATCACCAAATGGCGGACCGCGGTCCAGTATCGGACCCAGTTAATGTCTCATCCGGACCCCTGTGGTCCCACCCTTTAGAGTTGTTCAGCCCACGGCCATCACCACTGCCATTCCCACAGAGCCAACAGATAGAGGCAGGACAGCTATGGACAGAGGGGGGGGGGACTACCCAAGTTAACAAGCAGGTGATTGGTTGCAAGGATACAGGGCGGTCATCCCACAAACATGTGATTCCGACCTGCTTTGATTGACACGGCATTTCATGTCTATCCGTGACCTGATAGGTCGCCCGGCCAGAGAACACTGGGACAAAGCCCCGGGTCACGGACAGACCGGGACATGGGTATGAAAACTGGGACTTTCCCAGGAAAAACGGGACTGTTGGCAGCTATGTGTGAATACAATTCAATAACAGTAACACAGATGTAGATTCTGGTTCCTTAGTGATTTCACGTCCGGCTGGCTTTGGAACGCAGGTTGGAACGCACGCTGAGTGTGGACACCACGTCGGTCCCCGGACTAGCTGAACGGTACACTTGCCCTCTTAGGCATGTGATCATTTATTGTGTGAATTGACCTTTTCAACACTGTCAGTGAATTTTTGTAAAAGCTTTTGAATAAAAGGGATATACAGTATTACACTATTCTGGACCCTCTCTCTTCTATCTATGAGCCATGATCCTGTAGGGACACATAGGAAGTGGATCCAGTGTCCGCTTACCAGAACAAGCTTGATAGACCCACATGCAAATACTGCTAAGGGGTCCACATCATCTAGTAAGTGCAAACACTTTTTGGGGAGTGGAGCACCAAGCACTGCATGAGAAATATAGTTACATAGTTAGTCAGGTTGAAAAAAGACACAAGTCCATCTGGTTTAACCAACAATAAAAAAAAAAAAAAACAGTATTGAAAACCCAACCATACAATCCCATATACACAATCCTATACCCGCTGTTGATCCAGAGGAAGGCGAAAATAAACCCCAGCTAAGCATGATCCAATTTGCTACAGCAGGGGGGAAAAAAATTCCTTCCTGATCCCCCGAGAGGCAATCGGATATTCCCTGGATCAACTTTACCTAAAAAAAATTTTAGTACCCACTTATATTATGTACACCTAGGAAAGAATCCAGGCCTTTTTTAAAGCAATCTAGTGAGCTGGCCAGAACCACCTCTGGAGGGAGTCTATTCCACATTTTCACAGCTCTTACGGTGAAGAAACCTTTCCGTATCTGGAGACGAAATCTGTTTTCCTCTAGACGTAAAGAGTGCCCCCTTGTCCTCTGTGTTGACCTTAAAGTGAATAACTCAACACCAAGTTCACTTTATGGACCCCTTATGCATTTATACATGTTGATCATATCCCCCCCTATACATTTTTCAACACTGGCACAGAAGCATCTTTATATTTGAAGAATTAATGGACCTTCATTGGCTACTTGCTCGTCATGTAATATTGGACTCAATTTTGCACATGTTTTTTGCACTTTATATTTACAATTGTAATTGGTTACTAATAGGCATCGACACGCTGACTGCACAATTAATGATACAACAAAAAGATTTTTTGTTTGAATGACATTGTGGTTGCGCCCTGGTTTAAAGACTTTCTAATATTTTCACTGGGTGATGAACAGCGGCAGCAGATTTTATATTCTATATCAGTGTTTCTCAACCTTTTTTCAGTCAAGGCACCCTTTAAAATTATGAACAATCTCGAGGCACCCTCCAAAATTATGGACAGTCTTGAGTCGGCCAATTCTAAAATATAAAAACTATTCTGAGTTACATAATGCAGCAACATCAACACACATAGGACACCCAATGTTAGGGGTGATTTATTCTTCAAAAATCCAATACACTTTTGCAAACTGACTAGTATTCCAATGTTTCTCTTCTCCTTTAGTTTTTCTCCATCACTTAGCTAATGAGACCCCAAAGCTGATGGAGGGAGGCAAGGGCGGGTCAAACAAGGATGATATGGAGGCAACTGACATCCTCCTTATCAACTGATAATATCATTGTTCGTTAGGAGGTTTGAAGCTAGAAGGTTGTAATGGCCTACAATGAAAACCTGTGGCTTTGTGCAACTAAAAGGCAGGTTTGATCCACCCACCGGTTTGTATACAATTTTGGGGCAATTTTTAGGCATTTTGCCAAGGCACCCCTGAAGAAACCTCAAGACACCCCAAGGTGCCTGGGCACCCTGGTTGAAAAAGGCTGTTCTATATAATATAACATTTTATTTACCATTAAGCACATATACACATAGCGCAGGTTTTATTTTATTTTATAATAACATACAGAATTTAAATGCTCATGCACGCAGGCGCATTCTCCCATACAGTATAAAGAAATGGGTGTATCTTAACGCTTGGAAACCCCTGGTGCTGCATACACCAACAGACATGAATGGGTGAAGGTGGCTGTATGCAGCAATGCAATGATACTTGCAAAAGATGGCGTATGCGCAAAGACGTAGTGTCCTAAACGCAAGCAGTCTGCGTTCTGAATATTACATTTGTGCAGAGCAAAGCTGCATACAGTCACCTTACATAGTTACATAGTTAGTCAGGTTGAAAAAAGACACAAGTCCATCTGGCTCAACCAATAAAAAACAAAAGACAGTAAAGAAAGCCCAACCATACAATCCCATATACACAATCCTATACCCGCAGTTGATGCAGAGGAAGGCAAGAAACCCCAGCAAAGCATGACACAATTTGCTACAGCAGGGGAAAAAAAATCCTTCCTGATCCCCCGGGAGGCAATCGAATATTCCCCGGATCAACTTTACCTATAAATTTTAGTACCCACTTATATTAAATACACCTAGGAAAGAATCCAGGCCTTTTTAAAGCAATCTAGTGAGCTGACCAGAACCACCTCTGGAGGGAGTCTATTCCACATTTTCACATCTCTTACGGTGAAGAAAACTTTCCATATTTGGAGACAAAATCTATTTTCCTCTAGACGTAAAGAGTGCCCCCTTGTCCTCTGTGAAGGCTTTAAAGTGAATAACTCAACACCAACTTCACTATATGGACCCCTTATGTATTTATACATGTTGATCATATCCCCCCTCAATCTCCTCTTCTCAAGAGAGAATAAATTCAGTTCCTCTAATCTTTCCTCATAGCTGAGCTCCTCCGTGCCTCTTATCAGTTTGGTTGCCCTTCTCTGTACTTTCTCCAGTTGCCCGATATCCTTTTTGAGAACTGGTGCCCAAAACTGAACTGCATATTCCAGAGGAGGTCTTACTAATGATTTGGGGCAAAATTATATCCCTCTCTCTGGAGTCCATGCCTCTGTTAAGGACTTTGCTTGCTTTGAAAACCGCAGCTTTGCATTGCATGCTATTATTAAGCTTATGTAATATAAATAGAAGAAAAATTTCCGCGCTAGATGTGACAGAAAACCAAATGATTAAGAACAATAGTGAGCAGCTGGCACAAAATCAACTAACAGTGATTCAAAAAATACAATAAAAACCAAAAAGTGCAAGCTTAGGATCTTCCAGAACACCCAGATCCTTCTCCTTCACCTTTACCATATTTACCATATTACCATATTTATGTGCAGCTATACACAACATCAGAACTGCAGACACTAAAGTTCACACTATGCAAGGTTGGTACATGGTGAAAATTCATAAAATATTTTATATATATAAATGCCGAATTTCCAGACCTTCCAGATAATATGGCATTTGCCAGAATGATGTAAAGGATGAAGCTGCTTTTCCCAGTCCCTGTGGCCCCTCCCTATATGCGGTATGGCGCCGAAGCAGTTACTGTGACCTGATGAGGCATCTGCAATGATTCCAGGATGAAGATACACCTGACTGGGCCTTTTATTTAAATTATGGAAGAGAATCGTGCTTAAGAATGACATTAATAACTGGAGCAGAAGGAAGGTTTGGGAAACAGATGTTATAGCGATGAATGGCTCAGCCGACCGGTAAAATGTGGATATCCGCCCCGCTCGCTGCCTTCAAATCTCTTAAAAAGCAGAAAAAGGCTTCTCTGTGCCCCGTGGACATAAAGCTAAAACACTCCTGGAGAATTGTGAGCTACCTTAAGGGATAACTCCACCTTTCTCAGCTTTTTTAGGTAGACTGGATATTATAAAGCAGAGCACTGAGATAAAATAAGGTTGGTAAATCATAGTTTTCATTGTTAATAATGGCTTTGCAGACTGGTGAAGTATCTGCTGCGCCCATTGGAAAATATTCATATTTCCTGTGATAATTACCTAATTTTTCTATTTTTTGCATATATCTGTATGCTGTACTCATGTTTACAATAGCACCGCAATGCATAGGGCTGCATATTTCCTGTGATAATTACCTAATTACCTAATTTTTCTATTTTTTGTATATATCTGTATGCTGTACTCATGTTTACAATAGCACCGCAATGCATAGGGCTGCAATTACGCTGTACAGGATCAGATGGCCGTGTGCAAAAGCACTAACCACTTCACCCTGGCTCCTGGCTTTAAGTGAGCTTTAATGCCTCTCACAGCGGTCACAGGATTTGGAGCCCATCCTACTGGCTCCTGATCTGAAGCCACACCCAAAAACTGTCGCATTCTGGAAATGTTATTATCAGTAACTGGCAATATATGTAATTGCAATTTTTTCACAATTGACACCTATGTGTTAGAGTGTTTTTTATTGTAAACTTTTTAAAGTCTTTTGTATAATAAAATGTGGATTTTAAAAATCTTTGGTGTGGTACCTTTACAGTCCTATTAGTTTGCTTCTGGTAAGGATTTAATAGTTTTCAGTGTCTTAAATAAGGGGAAGTGGTATTAGTAAAACCAATGTGAACAATAGAGACTGCATTGGGCAGTCTCCCCATTTTTCATTATATCGCTAGAATTTATGAAGCTTGTCTGAGCTGTCAGAAAACAGGGGGCGGAGAGCTGAAATAACACACTGCAGAGCTCAGTGAGGAGAGCTCTGAGAGCTGATTGGAGGAAAGGGACACACCCCCTTCACACAGCACACAGGGGCAGAGCTGAGGCTGTCAATCACGGGCTATGTGCTGAAGATCTTGCCCCTGTCACCATTTTTCTCTTGGTGTCAGGGAAACTGAAGTGACTCATGCTGATAGCAGAAGAACATGCAGCAGACAGAAATGACACTTAGTGTTCTGGACTGAGACAAGTACACACTGTAGAGAGATATAGAAGAGGCTACAATGAAGAAGTGTGGAATATTAACCACTTGTTATTAACAACAGCGTGGTTTTTATACAGACAGGGATTATAAACACAGTCCCAGCTGCTATAGGACTGGAATGGCAGGTATCAGTGCATGCAACAGACAGAGACCAATGAACATGGGTTCACTGATCCCCTCTCTGGTGAATGAACATGTTTTCCATTGGTTTTAAACTCTAAAAAACAAAGTAACATTTAAAAACAGAAAAACATTTTCACAGTCTCCACATACACACATACATTAAAAACATAAACGTATGCTGCAGGTGCGCCTTCGTATGAAAACGAGGCTGACACCACACGTTATATTTCATTGTGAGGGCCACACTGGTCTGACATGGGCTCCGACTTCCAGAACACAAGTTGCATGACGTGTCAAAATCAGTGATTCCCTATAAGAGCCATCTTAATTGGTCTGACTTGTGTCGGTCCGACTTAAAAAAATGCTTCCTACTTTAGTCCCACTTGGGCACTATTTCAGCCCATTGATTTGAATGGAAGTTGGGATCATCATCTTAACCACTTAAGCCCCAGCCCTATTTCGGACACTTTTTGTTTACAAGTTAAAACCAGTATTTTTTCCTAGAAAACTACTTAGAACCCCCAAACATTATATATATTTTTTAGCAAAGACTCTGGAGAATAAAATGTCTGTCATTGCAATATTTTTTGTCACGCGGTATTTGCGCAGCGGTCTTTAAAACGCCATTTTTTTGGAAAAATTTAGAAAAATCACATTTCACTGCATTTAAAAAATACTAAAAAGCAAAGTTAGCCCATTTTTTTTGTATATTGTGAAAGACGATGTCACGCCGAGTAAATAGATACCCAACATGTTACGGTTTAAAATTGCGCCCCCCCGTGGGATGGCGACAAACTACGGTCAATAGAGATCTCAATAGACGACACTTTAAATTTTTTTAACGGTTACCAGTTTAGAGTTAGAGTGTAGCTCTTTTTTTTAATTATTGCTCACGCTCTGACAATCGCGGCGATACCTCACATGTGTGGTTTGAACAGAGATTTAATTTGCGGCTCGACTTCCGTATACATTTTTTTTTTTACAATTTATTTATTTTTTTTTTTTTTTAACTTTATTACAGGTCTTTTTAAAAAAAAATCTGATCACTTTTATTGCTGTCACAAGCAATGTAAACATCCTTTGTGACACCAATATGTAGTGACAGGTACTCTTTATGGAGGGATCGAGGGTCTAAAAGACTACACTTCCATGTATGCAAAACACCGAAAAAGGCGTTTTTGCATACAGCCGTTTTTTGAATTTGCCGCCTTTTGCAGCACAGTAACCCGGAAGTGACGTCATGGACGCCGCCTCCGGGTTACGTCATCGGAGACCCGATCAAAGCCGTTTCCGGCATTCATCGGGACTCCATCCAGCCGGCGGACATGCCGGCTGGGTGCTCGGGGCTCCCGGTGGGATGGGAGCTCCGAGCAAAGTCACGGAAGGCAGCGGCGGGGGGGGGGGGGGAGGGAGCTTATCGGAATCAGGAAGCCCCCTTTAACAAGGGGGCCCCCAAATCCAACCCCCCTATGTGAATGAGTATGGGGTATCTTCAGGTCTAAAATATGCATTTTATTGTGTGTGCAAAAACATAAAAACATGGCTTTGGTAGACAAGTGGTCAAGGAGCATCTATTACTAATTACACTGCTCAAAAAAATTAAAGGAACATTTTGAAAACACATCAGATCTCAATGGGGAAAAAAATCATGCTGGATATCTATACTGGTATGGACTGGGTAATGTGTTAGGAACGAAAGAATGCCACATTGTTTGATGGAAATGAGAACTATCAACCTACAGAGGGCCCAATTCAAAGAATGATGCAGCAGGCTAGTCCATTTTGCTGAAATTTCATTGCAGAAACTCAAAATGGTCCTCAGTAGTTTGTATGTCCCCCACGTGCTTGTATGCATACCTGACAACGTCGGGGCAATGCCCCAGAGGTGTTCTATTGGATTTAGGTCAGGGGAGCGTGGGGCCATTCAATGGTATTAATTCCTTCATCCTCCAGGAACTGGCTGCATGCTCTCGCCACAGTGAGCCGGGCATTGTCCTGCACCAGGAGGAACCCAGGACCCACTGCACCAGCATAGGGTCTGACAATGGGTCCAAGTATTTCATTTCAATACCTAATGGCAGTCAGGGTGCCATTGTCTAGCCTGAAGAGGTCTGGGTGTCCCTCCATGAATATGCCTCCCCAGACCATCACTGACCCACCAAAAAAACGGTCTTGCTGAACAATGTTACAGGCAGCATAACCTTCTCTACGGCTTCTCCGGACCCTTTCCCGTCTGTCACATGTGCTCAGGGTGAACCTGCTCTCATCTGTGAAAAGCACAGGGCACCAGTAACCGACCTGCCAATTCTGGTGTTCAATGGCAAATGCCAATCAAGCTTTATGGTGCCGGGCAGTGAGCACAGAGCCCACTAGAGGATGTCGGGGCCTCAGGCCACCCTCATGAAGTCTGTTTCTGATTGTTCGGTCAGAGACATTCACACCAGTGGCCTGCTGGAGGTCATTTTGTAGGGATCTGGCAGTGCCCATCCTGTTCCTCCTTGCACAAAGGAGAAGATATCGGTCCTGCTGATGGGTTAAGGACCTTCTACTGCCCTGTCCAGCTCTTTTAGAGTAAAGGCCTGTCTCCTGGAATCTCCTTCATGCTTTTGGGACTGTGCTGGAAGACACAGCAAACCTTCTGGCAATGACACGTATAGATATGCCATCCTGGAGTTGGACTGCCTGTGCAACCTCTATAGGGTCCAGGTATCCCCTCATGCTACCAGTAGTAACACTGACCCTAGCCAAATGAAAAGCTAGTGAAAAACCGTCAGAAAAGATGAGTAGGGAAACAAAATGTCAGTGGCCTCTACCTGTAAAACCATTCCTGTTTTGGAGGTCGTCTCATTGTTGCCCATCTAGTGCACTTGTTGTTAATTTCATTAACACCAAAGCAGCTGAAACGTAGTAACTACCCCTTCTGCTACTTACGTAACTGACCAGATCAATATCCCAGTAATTTAATTGACTTGATGCTATACTCTGAATAAAAAGTGTTCCTTTAGATTTTTTGAGCAGAGTATATTAGGGCTCGTTCCCACTAGTTTTGGCCTTTAAAGAGCTATCCGCGCTCAGATCTTTCTTCAGTGAGCATTTAACAGGCAGCGAGGAGGTGTTGTCTTGCCTCCCTACCACTTGCTTTAACCTCTTAAACCCCCGTAAAAGTGCGCTGCAATCATGTGCACTGCAGGGCGCTTGCAAAGCGACCCCATTCACTTGAATGGGTCACATTCAGTGAGCACCGTTAAAAGCGCCAGGGAGTATAATTCCTGCTGCAGCTCTGAAGCACAACATCAATTGTCCCTAGTATGTGTATAGATGAGTTAGGGTTCACCATGTTTAAGCTCCAAGAAATGGAGCGAAGCATGTTGGGGGCATGGCCTGGCTGGATTCCGGGCTGAGGCTGCCATTCATCTCACTTCATGCACATGGGTCTGGTTCATTATGTGCGGCTTATGGATCTTTTCCTTTGACATTGTTGTAGCTTGGAGCTAGGACAAGCTCCCTGTCCCTGCCTGCACTCACAGCAGTCTAGTTGGACTTTACCTCCCTACCTGAGCGGCACCTAAATTATGTCTTTTTGGGTCACAATGTGAGTTAGGGACTTTAGATTGTAAGCTCCTTGAGCAGGGACTAATGTGAATGTACAATATATACATAAAGTGCTCAGTAGCGGCTGGTGCTCCATGGGCGGGGGGGGGGGGGGGGGGGGACAGATGGACCACACAATACCCCCCCCCCCCCCCCCTGGACCACACCAGCCCGCACACCATGGTTATGAGTAAGCGATCTACAGCATCGTGAAACACGTCAACCCGACACGTCTGTTTGTACACTGTCTGTCTACTTTATCTATGAGGAGTAAAGAAACTTATTGATTTCATCATAATACCTTGAGTGCGGTCTCAAACTTGGATTTTTTCTACTCTTGGATGACGGATCTGACCTGCACCGGGTTTGGAACATACACCTGAGCGGCTTTCCCTCATTGTTTCACACACCACCCCCCCCCCCTGCCTGGAAATGTGGAGGGAGGGCAGGCAGCAGCGGCGGCGGCTTCTTACCCCTTAGTCTCCTGCGTCCCCTCCCACCTCCTCCATGGCCAATGGCATGGCTTCTACTTTTTGCCAATTGGGAAACAGGTCTCAGGACCCGCTTCCTGATTGGCCAGTGGAGAATTCATGTGACAATAGCGAATATTCATTCACTATTGTCACACAACTGGGTGGGCTCAGGGCGCAGTTCTTTTTTGAAGCCTATTAGAGCTTCTGGCTCTAATCACGTGCTTCAAAAAAAAAAAAAAAAAAAACATTGGAGTCCAATGCGTCCGGGGCCCTGCATGTAGATTAGGGGGCTGGACACATGTATAGGGGGGGGCGGTGCCCCTGCGCCCCCAATGGACGGCCGCCACTGAAAGTGCTGCTTAAATTCACAATATAGGCAGATTGCGACTGCATCATGTGTACACGCCCAGCTGCTGCCTCTGCAGCTACAGGGGGGTTAATGTGTCTGGGGGGTGGTATAAGTGCAGCTTGACTGCAGAACTTTACCCCCCCAACTGCTAGTGTGGACGAGCCTCTAAAAAACTGTGATCAATTTAAAGACAACTAGACATGTCTAATGCAAGCATAAATGCTCAGAAAAAATAACAATCCAACGGCAAAACAATGGGGAGTAACCGCGTCCCACTTCAGGAAGATGCTAAGCCACAGAATAAAGAAGTTTTAGCAAACGCGATCCTGATAAATTGAATCTCAGCCGTGCTCAGTAACTAGGCATCCTAATGACACCCTCAGTATTATTTGATAAATATAGAGCAGTTTGTGTCTGTGCAAGGATGTTAATCCTCTGCCTGTAGGGAGCATCAGATCTGTCTCTTAACAAAGCAGGCGCATGTTGGCACCAGGCTCTACCCATGATCCTCCGAGCGATGTGTCATTATAAAATATTACAAAAGGCTTCTGTGCCAGAATGTTCAAGAGGGATCTACAGCCGAATGTACGTGAGAGAAGAACTTACTTAATGGTTACTGTACAATGACTACAAGATTATCCTGTGTTCCGCTGACGATTAAAAAAGTTTTTTTTTTTCGTTGTAGGAACTGAAGAATTGAGTCAGACTCGGTATAAAACTGCGGAGATAAAAGTCAATTTTTAAAATAAATTTCAGAATTCTGAATAATCCTAGACAGGATATTCAAATTCTTGCTTAACCACTTCAAAACTGGGAACTTTCACCCCCTTCCTGCCCAGGCCAATTTTCAGCTTCCAGTGCTGTCGTATTTTGAATGACAACTGAGTGGTCATGCGACACTGTGCCCATATGAAACTTTTATCATTTTTTCCCACAACTGGAGCTTTCTTTTGGTGGTATTTGATCAATGATCACCACTGGGGTTTTATTTTTTTGCTAAACAAGTAAAAAAGAAAGAACGTTTTTTTAAAAAAAAAGGTTTTCTTCGTTTTTGTTATAATATTTTATAAATAAGTACGTTTTCCCCCTCAGACACTAGAATTGTAGACACTCATAAGGCCTTCGACTCCATTGAATGGCCTTATTTACTATCAGTTCTTGTGTGCGGCTGGGTTTCAGACACAATTTTGTTGCATGGATAAATTAACACCTGTACTCAATCAGTGTCCACCATCAAGTGGATATAGGAGGAGTCCCCTGTAGTGCATTTGCACATCTTTCCCAGCAAGGAGTATTATCTCCAAGGGTTAGAAGGGCTGGATTCATCTCTTTTTCATGGATAGTGTAGGACCCACTGATAATGGGGTACTTTGACGCAGTAGTGGGCTTGAGCACGATATGGCCATATGGTGGGACCAAACCCCCATTTTTATTTATGGACTCTCTTCAGATTTGGTAGTAATTTCTTTTGCATTTGCGCGCTATTCTTTTTTAATATACATGTCTTTTGGTTCATAGCTGCAGCAGCTTTGGAAATACATGGGTATGCTCCCCCAAATTTTTTGCCTGTTTATAAAGTAACTCTTGTTCAAATATTTTATTGAACGAAGTGTAGTTCAGAACAATATCATAAAAAGATGGGTACAAACTGTAAGTAGTTTACAAATATCATAGTAAGTAAAGCAGTAAGCATATTACAATCATCAAATAAACCTAGTGAGAGGATAAATGTTATCAGCGATAAGCCTCGAGCTGAGAAGGTTGATAACCAAATAGTTCTGTACAGTAAGAAAAGTAACATCCATTAAACTGTTAAGAAGGGACATACTCAGTGGATGGTGTGGTGGAAATCGCTCATTAGAGGATGGTAAGGGTATAGTATGGCAAATGTAATGCACAGTTTATGCTCTATGTGGGTGGTCCACGCGGTAGCAGTAAGGCCATTCTATCTCGAGACTCCCTAAAAGAGAAAGGCCAGAGAAGACGAGACTGGTCTAGGACCTCTGCCTGGTTTGGTAGAGAAAAGGACAGGAATATGGAACAGGTCCCGAAGGGGTTAAGAAGTAAGTACCGAGAGTAGGTATATGTCAGATAGTCGTGGAAGAAGAGGAATGTGAGGGGTGAAGGGATGTCAGAAAGGAGGGATGGGGGGGGAGGGTCCCTAAAGAGGGCCCTAGCCAGTGTTGCTGGTTGGTTACAGGTAGTCCAGGGTTGAAATATATGGTTCTAGTCTCAAGGTAGTAGAAGGGAGTCATCGAAGCCTGGGGTAAGTAATGGGCAATCCAAGGTCTCCATAGCTTTTCATTGGGGAGCACTCTGTCAAGCATGATTGTTTCCATCTTGGCATGGATCATGGCTTGTGTGACCCTATTTTTCCAGTGTTAGAAGACAGAGTGAGGAGAATTTCCATGCTTTTGCCATGGTTTGTTTAGCTGCTGTGGTAACATAAAGTAAGAGTTTGAACTGTTAGAGCTGATGGTTTGCAGTTCAGGAGTGCCACTGTTGGATCTATTGTTAGAGGTGTATCAAAAAGGGTTGATAGGATCCCAAACACTTCAGACCAGAAGGTGCGAGCTTTGGGGCATTCCCACCAGATTTGGACCTGTGTGACCGGTGTGTCACAGCCTCAGGAGCAATGGGAAGATAGTGTGGGAGAAATTTAGAAATCCTGGCGGGGACCAGGTACCACTTGGTGAGTACTTTGTAGCTGGTTTCGAGGGCCACAATATTTGGTGATGCAGATTTAGTTGTCTGCAAGATTAGCGACCAATTAGCTATATCGAATGTAAGATTGAGGTCTCTCTCCCATTAGTGTAAGTTGGCGGGGGGGGGGGGGGGGAATGTTAAAAGTTGAGCATATATGTCTGATATGAGTCCTTGTCTATGGGTATCAGATTTCTGTGCACATTCAAAGGTAGAAAAACCATAGGTAGTGGAGTCAGACGGTGCATTTGGGGCATAGAAGTGTTTAATTTGTAGTAGGGATAGACCGATTATCGGCAAGGTCGATATTTCGGGGGCCAATATGCACTTTCCCCCGATATATCGGTATCGGCCCCGGAACTGGCCGATATTGACGATATTTTTGTGACTTCATTCTGCCTTCTTAGGCCGCCTCCCTCGACTTGGACAGCCTCGTCTGGAGTCGGGACTAGTCTCGCGGGAGTGTATCACAGCCATACACCCACCCACAGCAGCCGGTGCCAGCCAGCCACCCACATCCACAGGCCCTGTACCAGCCAACCACAGGCACTGTACCAGCGAGCCAGCCAGCCACCCATAGGCCCTTACCAGCCAGCCAGCCACCCACCCACAGACCCTGTACCTGCCAGCCACAGGCACTGTACCAGCCAGCCAGCCAACCACAGGCCCTGTACCAGCCAACCACCCACAGCCCCTGTGCCAGCCACCCGCCCACCACAGGGTGCCAGTCTGCCAGCCAGCCACCCACCGCAGGGTGCCAGACAGCCACCCACCACAAGGTGCCAGACTGCCAGCCACCCACAGACAGGGTGCGAGACAGCCAGCCACCCACAGGCCCTGTACCAGCCAGCCACCCACAGCCCCTGTGCCAGCCACCCACCTACCACAGGGTGCCAGCCAATCAGCCACCGACCACAGGGTGCCAGCCAGCCAGCCACCCACCACAGGGTGCCAGCCAGCCAGCCACCCACCACAGGGTGCCAGCAAGCCAGCCACCCACCACAAGGTGCCAGACAGCCACCCACCACAGATTGCTAGCCAGCCAGCCACCCACCACAGGGTGCCAGCAAGCCAGCCATTAAGCATTAAACAAAAATTAACATGTTCAGTACCCGATTTGTGTCAAAAATTGTCTTTACTTTTCAAAACTTTAAATGTACAAAATATCGACCCATATCGGCCTATACCTATACGTTGTGACCAAAATATCGGTATCAGCCGTAAAAAAAACATATTGGTCTATCCCTAATTTATAGGTACCTAAAGAGTTCTGAGGTAAAAAGATTATATGATTCATGAAAAAGGCACGATGGTGTTGGAAGTATAAAAATTATAGGATTGAATCAGGCCCGCATTTGACCAAGCAGAGAATGAGGATAGGGAGGACCAGGCTGGGTAGAAGGAGGGATTACGAAGGAAGGACAGGAGTGGATTATGGGGTAATGGGAGGCCGAAGCGCTGTCTGAGTCTGTTCTATATTGTTAGGCTATGTTTTGTGATGGGGTTGGTGATGAACCTACGTTGAGTCAGGGCTAGCCACAGAAAGTTTGCTGTAGAGAGAGGATCGCAATCAACTGCTTTTAATGTAACCCACATCGGGGTTTCTTTAGTAGCGTGGTACTTGGGAAGCTGTGCCAGCTGTGCGGCGTAATAATATTTGGTAAAGTTTGGGTTAGCTAAGTTCGCCTCAGATGTGAGGTGTGTATAATGTTGTTTTAGGGAGACGGCGCTTGATTTTGCCCCAAATATACTCTTCGAAAGATGTGCAGGTAATAGGCAGGGACTTGTATTGAATGCACCCTAAAGAAATAGAGGATTTTCAGAAGGATAGACATCTTAATCACTGTTATTCTACTCATCCATGACAGTGGCAGAGATGACCATTTCGACATAAGATTGGTAAGGTTTGACAACATGGGGGGTGGGGGTTGTTGGTAGCATAGAGGTCCCCTGGGTTTGCAGTAAATGTAATGCCTAAATAGGAAATGTGGGAGGTTGCCCAAGGAAACGGGAGGGAGGTACTTGCAAATTAGGAGTTAAAGAGATGTTTAAGGCCGTTGATTTACATGGATTGACTATGAGCCCAGATACTCTTCCAAACTGGGATTGGGTGTCAAGTAAGTTGGGAGATGAGATGAGGGGGGAGGTCAGGAATACCAAGACATCATCTGCAAATAGACAGTGTTTGTGCTGATGACCTCCTAATGCAATGTCTTGTATATTTGGATTAGTGGTTCGATTGCTAGGGCAAAAAGAAGTGGGGAAAGAGGACACCCTTGCCTAGTGCCACGTTCAATAAAGAAGAAGTCTAAGCGGAAGCCAGAATAGTAAACATAGGCTTTAGGATTTTGGTAAAGAGCAGAAATCCATTGTAAGAATTGGGTACCAAAACCCCAGCGATGTAGGATTGAAATGAGGTAAGGCCAGGGTAACGTGTCAAACACTTTGTGAATGTCAAGGGAGAGAAAACATGAGGGAATATGGTGTGTACGAGCCGCATGGGTTAAGAGTGTTGCACGACGTATGCTATCTCCTGCTTGTCGGGGGGATAAACCCAGTCTGGTCTTTGTGAACTAAGGAACCAATTATGGGGTTGAGGTGTGTGGGGAGGACTTTAGCTAGTAATTTAATATCAAGATTGAGTATTGATATTAGTCTGTAATTGGACCAGGACGTTTCATCTGTATGTGGTTTGGGGATCATGGATATATCTGCCGTGAGTGAATCAGTGTGAAAGGATTGGCCTGTAATGAGAGAATTGAGGGGTAAAGTAACTCTATTCCTACCCTGTGGCTCGTTTACGAGTAAATAATATTATTACTGATGCATTTGTATAAGGCCGAGGCACGCGACAGGGGTGCCCGTTGTCGCCACTGTTTGCCCTTGCTATAGAACCATTGGCGGCTGTCTTAACGGCAGATAAGGATGTTAGGGGTTGTTGGATAAATACTTTAGAAGAAAAGACCTCTTTATATGCTGACGATATGTTACTATACTTAGCAGAAGCAGATGGATCCTTATTTACAGCATTGAATATAATTACAAGATTTGGAGCTTACTCCAGTTTCAAAGTTAATTGGAACAAGTCAACTGTTTTCCCTTTTGATCCTATGTTTACTCCTAGGGTGCCTCCGGATTGTTCCCTTACAAGTGGCTCCCAAATTCAGGTATCTGGGGGTTGAGATACAGTTACCACCAAATACATATATCTCCAATATCTCTCCCCTATGATAACACGTTTGAGAAACAGTCTCCAGACTTGGTCCAAGCTGCCTCTCAATCTCCTAGGCCGAATCAACATACTCAAAATTATATTCCTTCCCAAGTTTTTATATATATTTTGTCATGCCCCGATTTTAATTTCCCAAAAAACTGTTCATGGAGATAAATATTATACTCTCCTTGTTTCTTTGGGGTTCTAAACTACCTAGGATCTCTTGAGACGTTGCATTTACCCACTTCTGCTGGTGGTTTGTCTTTACCGAATCTACAATGCTACTATTTAGCATCCCAACTAACACATATACATTGGTGGTTCTCTCCGAACCTAGAGATCACGTCTGTAGCTACTCAAGCTGTTATGGTTCACTCTTATGAGGCACTGATTAATGTTTTATATAGAAAAGGACCCTATCCCTCAGCTGGGGCAGATATTCTTACATTTTCCCACAAAATATTTAATGTATGCAATAACAGATAGGGGGTGTCCCTTTAAGCAACTCACATAAAACTCCTTTATGGCATAATCCCCAACTCATTGATATATAAAAGATCCTAGAAGGGGCATGTTGGGCTAATTTTGGGCTAATTTTGGAATCAAATATGCTCACCAATTATTTGAGGATTATACCTTTAAAATGTTTAGGGCCCTGCAAAAAGAATATAAGATCCCTAATCAATCTTTTTCAATACATGCAAATACGTCATGCAGTGGCTGCACAGTTTGGACTGCCAGAGGTATCACTTTCTCCTGCTACACTAGAGAAACTTTTATTTGAGGACGACCATTCAAAACTTATTTCTAGATACTATTTACTTCTGACCTCCTGTTCTCCTGGGATGAAAAAGATAGCTTGTCAATGGAAATCTGACATTCCATCGCTAACTGAGGAATCATGGGGGGAAGTGGTGGAATCAATGCTGACCCCTGTGATATCAGCCAGGGACAAGCTTATACAATTTCAATAATGTAAAATATATAATATATATATATATATGTATATATATATATATATATATATATGTATATGTATGTATATATATATATATATATATGTATATATATATATATATATATATATATATATATATGTATATATAAAATTCTGCGCTAACCCAGTGTATTAATCACCTATTACTCAACTCTATATACCATAGGAAGCAGCTAGCACCA